>NW_025335548.1:2989990-3261107 GCF_004798865.1 Varanus komodoensis
CCAAAGCTGAAAGAAAGCGCTCCTCGCCACCACTGTCACCAGAGCTTCCGGTGAAAGCTCTGGGTCGAGGAGCACTCCCAAGCTGCGGACCTTGTCCCTAAGAGGGAGTGCAACCCCATTCAGGACAAGGTTCAATTCACCCTCTCCGAAGCCCGATCCGCCAACCAACAGGACCTCCGTCTTGTCTGGATTGACCTGCAGTTTATTGGCCCTCATCCAGCTCATTACCTCGGCCAGGCACCTGTTCAGTACAGCCACTGCCTCACCTGATGATTCTGCAGCCCACACCTCCTGATGTCCTCTCCCAGCGGTTTCATGTAGATGTTAAACAGCAAAGGGGACAAAATGGACCCCTGCGGTACTCCATGGTATAACTGCATGGCGCAGAGCCATAGTCCCCCAGCACCACCTTCTGGAATCAGCCATTGAGATAGGAGCAGAACCACTGCAAAGCAGTGCCTCTGACCCCCAATCCCACTAGCCTATCCAGAAGGATACCATGGTCGATGGTATCGAAAGCCGCCGAGAGGTCCAGAAGAACCAACAGGGATGCAGTCCCCCTGTCCTTCTCCCTGCACAGGTCATCGTACAGGGGGACCAAGGCAGATTCAGTACCGTACCCGGGTCTGAAGCCGGACTGAAATGGGTCCAGATAATTATGCAGTACAGGGTTATGCAGTACAGGAAAAAACAAGTGACTATAGACAGATTTTTCACCAAAATTGACCCTGCAGCTAAGAGACAAAGAAGAGAGGAAACCCCTGAAAGAGATCTCCCCAGTGTCCTTATGGAGGGGGACTCTCCCTCAAAGCAATAACCTCCCCCCCAGCTGGGTTATTGTTCTCCACTGTACTGTACCGTACTTCGTTACTTTGTTGTTCTTTGTCAGTTTGTTTCAAATTTTTCTGATAAAAAAAGTAGTTACAGAATGGATTAACCTTATTTACATTGAATCTTATGGGGAAATTTGACTTGGGTCACAACCAATTTGAGTCACAACCAGTGTTGTGGAACGGATTAAGTTTGTGAGCCAAGGTTCCACTGTACTTCCCTTTTATATGTGTGGAGTGCATTTAGAACAGTTTTAAAAGTTAAGAAACCCAACGAATGGTTCCTATCCATTTCCATTTTCCTGTTTCCCTTTTCCCTTGCAAAACTGCCCAAGGTCCCAACGTTCATCATCGCCATCACATTACATTTATACCACACCTTTCTTCCTCTTGCAGGGAACTCAAAGTGGCTTACAAGGTTTCTGCTACTCTTCATTTTATGCTCAGAACAACAACTCTGTGCGGCAGGTGAGGCTGAGGGTACGTGACCGGCTCAAAGCCATCCAGTGAGCTCCATGTCTGAATGGAAACAAGAACCAAGATCTCCTGAGTCCGAGCCCAATACTTCAACCACCATATCTAACTGGCTCTCATATAAGTGTTTTATTTCTTCATTTAAGAAACACAGTGCACTCCCAATTCGGAATTACTGATTTCATTGCTCCCTTACCTTATATAGGTCGGGGGGGGGGGGGCTACTCCAATCCCAAAGAAATAAATGGTGAAAACATGATTTTTCCTCCATACTTGTTGGGAATGAAAGAGGCACTTTTTTCTAGGCAAGTATCTCAAGGCCAGGGAGACCGGAACTCTTCAGAGGGCTAGGACAACGGGCCTTGGCTAATGGGTTCTTCAGATTTTGACATGGAAGAGGTGAGGGGGTTTATCTCAAGGCCGCCCTCTCCAGGTGTTCAGCTAGACCCTGTGAATAGCCACAGTCTGTGACCTCTGGGAGAGGTGTGGAACAGGAGCCAGGAAGGGCTGGTACCATCCTTGACACCATCAAGCAGCAAAGGGTGAGAAGGGCTAGCCAACTAGAGGGCTGGCATACACCTAAAAGGCCAACCCATCTCCAGAGAGGCCCTCCCAGGGTACTCAAAAGGAGGGTTCTTGGAGGCTGTTTCTAGAATGGGTTCAGTGAACCAGTCTGCACATGCTCAGAGACACCTTCTTTGCTGATTATGCTTTGCTGGATGTACAACAGAGAATAAAGAACTTTTGCCAAAGGTCTGTTGCTCTGAAAAGGCGAAGGAGTAAATCAATCTCCCAACGATACTAAGCCCTTTGTTTCAAGTGCTGGATTTAGGAAACTACCACAATCGCGAAGTAAGGATTTTGCTCCCGAAGATCTACATTACACGGCCCAGGGACACAAACCTCATGCTATGAGTAACTGTCAACAGAGCAAGCCCACTTTGTACTTTGCACACAAAAGTCCATGATTTAAAATCTGACTACAGTAAATGAATGTGCCGTAACAAACTTCCCGCAAAAGTGATTGCTCAGAGCTAAGAGAAGAACACTGATGGAACTTTATGGTTGTTTATGCACAAAACACTGTAAAGAAAATACGCAGTAAGGAATGTACAGATCCGATACGCACAGGAATAGAGCTTCAAGAGAACTCCAGTCAATCAAAATGGAATAATAAGACATCAAAATAGGTCATTCTGAAGTTTTCAGAAAAGTACAGTTTGAATTAGATGAATCTAAACAAGACAGAGAAATGAGAGATTCCATGGAACCAAGTGCACGCATGTGCAAAACAACCAGCTAGAATTTATTAACTGAGAGAGTAAGTGATATCACAGTCCAATTTACAGAACAGTTTTGGGACAGATGGAAATATATGATCTCCTCTCTTTGAAATTTGTAGAGAAAGTTTTCTAATTTTTAAGTGCTCTTATCAATGCCACTTAAAGCAATCTGAGGTGGGTATTCCAAAGGTGGATGGATGTCCTGAACAGAAAAAAATTGGTAAAGGAAAGGTGGCTGCTGAAAAGTGCTATGTCACACACACCTCTGGCTTTGGCATTGCTCACAGCCAGCCAGCAACAGTCAACCACTGCAAAAATGTGGCCCAATAATCATAATCATAATAACAGGATCGCCCAGCCATTGTTGTTGTAAACTGGGTAGACTACCTTGGTATTCAAAGTTGTACTATGTTATACCTTTCCTGTTAAATTGCCTACTGTCTTGCATTTCTACATATTGGCTCTGGTTTCTTTGTGGAAAGTGAGGCTTTTGCTTTTCTGTTTTTAAAAAAGAAACCCAGTTACTGGGAAGATAACATTCTCCCTCTTCCTCAAAGCACTGCATTAAGCTCTCTCCAGGAGTGGCTTCTTTTTGTATGCTGTGGCGTAGGCCTGCTTTAGCGATAACATGCTAGTTGTATGAATGGGACCTTGAGTTAGCTGCTGATTTAGTCCCATGGTAAAATTCCTCACAAAACCTGACACCATCTTAGAATGAGTTCAGTTCTTCACTCCAGATATAGGCCATTGAGAACCCTCTATTTTGCAAACATTCTTTTAGAAAATGTGTGTCTCTTGCTTCTTCATTATAAAAATATCAGTGTAATAACGCAAAATACTGAAGGTTATACTTGCATAGATTCAGCCACATGATATATTCCACATAAATCAAGGCTTCTCACTAGGGCAATCACAGTATCAGCATCAATGTCATCAGGCTGACCAAGATGGTTAACAGGCAATATGTCGTGGGTGGCTAATCCAAAAGGACAGCTCCCCACGTGCCAGGTCCAAAGTCTTCTTCAAATGCCTGCAGGCAGCTATAAAACAAGTTCAGGTTGTTTTTACTACATTAATTTATTTTCATCAAGCCACATTTCTAAGGATACATTTCTGTTCTTTAATTCACGTGTGTCTAAATACTACTACTTATAAATGACTGTACATAGAAAGACATTCCAGAATCTCATGGCGTGTGTGCCTGTGAGGCCAGAATTATTTCTCTGATTTCATCCTTTCCTGCGGGTCTTCCCATCTCTTGCATCTCCAGTTGGAGATCTTCCTCGCTGCTTTATGTGATCACACTCTTGTTTTTATGGTTCATCTCCCTACCAATCCAACATGGGCTGTGGCATGTCAAGTGAAAACCTGGCACCTCTGGTCTGGAATCCTTTTACCAATCATTAATTCCTAATAGTCTGGTGCTTCTGTTTTCCATCTGAGAAGTCTCAAAGATACGATAAGTTTAATTAATCTTGCACCAAAATACTAACTACATTATACTGGACTTTCAAGTTTCCCATTTTAATCCAGAATTCTCTTGGATATGTTTAATTACTGAATTTCCAAATTTTACAGTGAGTGCAAGGTGGTGTTGCTATGAAAGGTTTGCCAGAATACCAGCAAATGTAGACTCAGAAAGTGTCCATGAACACCAACAACATATAAACAAGTTAAGCAGAGACAATATACTGTTCCCACAGAAAGAAGTTCTTGCCCATCCCTTTCTGGCTTTCAAAGAACAGTCTGACTTTTCCATTCTGGGCAACTGGCCTGCCTGTGTATGGTGCAAAGTACACCGCATCTTCTCATCCAGATCCAGGTTGTTGGGAAACAGTTTGGGCTGCTGGTTTGTACATATGACCATGTGAGTTTTGCCCCTGAAAAGGAGTACATAGATAGCTGCTCCGTCTGAAGACCTGATGCAATGGTACATACGAGATCAGTTTGACCATGGCAGGATTCAGTGAGTGGACAGAACAGCAGATAAGACAGGGCTCATGCCGAGCAATTCTTCTCTGGCAAGGCAAATTTCTGCCTTGCAGACTCCCTGCTCCCAGTCTCATTCACAAACGCTCAGACAAGTTCCTTTTCATGGGCCCTTTATTAGAGGCCAGAAACTGATTTTTTAAATCAATTTATATGGATATATACAATATATACAGATATATGTGTACCGGAATATATCTAAAAAGACATCACAAAGCAGGTTACAGCGTAACATTTTAAAATACAAGTTAAAAGTTAAGAATTTTAAAAACAGAAAATATAAAACCTATCCATTAAAAGCTACTTCCCTGGTGTTCCCTGGAGACAGGGGGATGGGTAGCTGCTTGAAGCCTTGAGAGGATCAAAAGTAAGGCGGGAGGGATTTATGCTTGTGTGTTGTTGGGATACCTTTGCCAGAGAGGACTGCTGAGCGGCAAACTGAGCACAGAGGGCAAGAAAGAAGATGAATGCATGTTCGTGAAGCAGGCTGCAAGCAAACGATAAACCAAAGGTGCTTGCTAGCTTAATGACTCCTCCTGGCTTTACCTTTGTCCAGATATGTCACACAAAAAGCAGTTATGGCTTGGCAGGGAAAAGCAGTGTGGATTCTTCCCTTACATGGCATTCTGCTTGTGGACAATAAAATCTCTAGGACATCCAACACAAATGTGTACCAGTCAAATCTAAAACAGAAAGGATAAGGATGACTGGATACCTGGAAAGAAGGCCAAAGACAACTGACTACACTCTCGTTTCAAGAGGAAGGCCTTCCCTCAGCTTCTGCCAGGACTCACTGTGGCTGGACTGCCAATTTTACTCAGTCAGGCAAAGACACCAGCTGTCCCCAACCCTCAACCCTCCAGACATGATAGACTACAAGGCTACCATCTTCAGCCGGCAGTTCCAATGTTGCAATGACTGCAGATGATGGGAGCTGTATCCCAAAACATCTGAGGAGTACCAGATTTGGGAGGGCTGCAATACACAGTTTGAAGAAATTCAGAAGGTGCTAAGAGGTCATATCTGCTAGGATCTCTTTGAACCAAAAACCTTCCAAATACCTCTGAATATGAAATTACAGTAGGAATGACTCACATCATTCCAGTATCTCTTCAGAATTTAAGTACCTCAGAACGCTGAACACAAGGCCTTCCTGTACTAGACAAGATACTCATGGGCATAAAGTGCAACAGACTAAATCATTAGTCAATAAAGCTGTGGGAGGAAACTTGGTCTATTCTTGTGCCATTACACTTCTTGACATATTAACTGCAGTTGAAATCCATAAAGTTAACTTCAGGCAAGTCAATGATTTTTACTGGGGACTGACCTTCAATCAATTTATAGTCTCTTAGATCTATTTCTTGTATATACACATCACTAGCCAGTGAAATGTATTAAGTAAGCACTCAGGGGGACTGATGAAAGCTTATTTTTAAATGGAGGTTTTCTTTAACGGAGGGGGACTAAAGCTGTTTTGCTTAAGCTGCAGGCTTGGGTGCAAACATAATGGGACTTCCTTCTCAGAGAACTGCAAGAGGAACTCTCAAAAATTTATTATTTGCTCAAAAACCCAAACATAAAAATACTTGGACTCATTCTTATTAAAGTATTAGCAGCCTTACGTATAAAAACTGCACAATAGAAGAACGGTATTGTGTGTTTGAGCCACTGATCCATTGCAGTCTAACACTGCAACATACCGTAAGTCTTGTATTTCATTAAAAACAAAACATTTCCAGCACTGGATATTACCCACAGTCCTTGCACATTGAACAGACCAGAAATGTAACACAAAGTATGGAAGCCCATTTGCTTTCTTGACAAATCCAGTACTTGTAGTCCAGCATATTTATTTATTTGCAGTACTTTTACCCTGTCCTTAACAAACGTCTCAGGACGGCTTCCTTAGGGCACTGGTCCTTAGAGTTGCTCACAGAACTTCTCGGCAACCCCATGTGCGCATTGCAACTGGCTCCGTGGAGGCTTCCAGGGAAAACCTGTCCTTCACCACTGACAGCTTTGTTGATACATCCCACAGCAGGTGGGTACAAACATATACCCCAGGAAACTCAGCACCCAGCGTAGGCGACTGCAGAGGTCTGGGGACCTCCACGGCCTCTCCTGACAAGCTACATTCCATGACATGGCAGTAAGACAGGCGAACTGCTATGGAGCAGTAAGAAGAGCAAACATTACTTGTTTGGTAGGTAAGTAAAATTAAACTTGAGCACAAGCTACCTTTGACTGACCTACCTCTCTGTAAAGAGACTATTTTTGGCTACCTTCAGGGAGCAACGATGGGGAGTGGGACTGCAGCATCTGTCCATTGCCCACCGGTCATTCCCCACTCCTGGCAGCAACGTGTTCAGCATCAGCATGAACAGCGCTTGCGTGCATATCCTGTACACGTGCAGGGCTCATCTATGCAATCAGGACGGCTAACTGAACCCAGGACTACTGGGAATTGCACTGAGGGGCTACGCAGCCTTTCCTCATGAGCACCAAACACACAGCTGCCAGAGGCCATGTCCACTGGGCCTGGTTCTGGTTCTCCTCATTGCGGGAATGCTGCTTGGAGAGGTGGGGCCATTCTGCCACACAGCACTTGTATAAAATTAAATCACATTATGTTTAAGATGTTACGTTTTCAATGTTTAAGAAATAAATGTACTGGATACCGCTAAGTATTATGTTTCCTATCACTACAAATTAATATATTTCTCTTTTGAAGTAATTATGCAAAGAAGCAAAAGCAAGAAACAAAGCATTTCACCACTGCTCTGACTTATTTTATTGATTATTCATTAGCGATACTTACAGAGTGCTCAGTATAATAAAACCTTTAATGATCATATTTAGCACAAACACTATTTAGCAGATTGTGAACCTAGCTACTCTCTGACAGAAACCTGCATTTATATGAAGCTTTTTAATAGATATCCCAAAAAACTTCCAAACAGTCAAAATAATGTTTCATTAATCCTCTTACAAGCTACTTACTCTTACAAGCTCTTACTTCTCCATAAGTGAACATCAAGTCTTCTCACGGTAACTGCACTCTTATCATATTCTAATGTTTTGGCACCATTTTCTTTCAACATTTTAAAAATGTGATAATACTGCAACCATGAAGAAAATAAGCAGTTATGATACTAACTGTTGATGCAATTTCAAAAACTAGAAAATCTACATGAAACTAACTTATATTGAGTCAAGACTTTAGTTCATCCAGTCTGGTACTGCCCACTTGGATTGGCAGAACAAACTCTTACTTGGGATGGGAATGAGAGGCTACAGTGCCTGCTATGGATGAGGGGTATTTTACCCAATTCACAGTTGAATTCCATGCTTTGGAACCAAAATGCAAACTGAAATTTTGTTATCCTTAAAAAGTCACACCTCTCCAAATTTTGCAATGAAGTTTCCCAGTTCAAAAAGGTAATGCATGATCACAGTATAATTTGTTGGTCTGTATTTTGCCGATTGTCCAGCACCTTTGCTTCCATCATGCACTCACTGACAGACATCAGTGTTTCTATGCATTTGTGCAAATACGGAATTCCGCATATTTGCATTCCCCAAAATATGTAAATCCTCCACACAATAGGCAAATCCGCTCCCGCAAAATATGTGAACACCTCCCAAATCTGGAACACAGGACACAAGGTAAGGAAGGTATCTTCATGGTATTATTATTATGTGTGAACAGCCCCAGATCATCACCATTTATATAGAGAATGTAACGTTAAAATGATTTAACACTCAATCCTATAGTCTCTAAACACTATCTGGTGCTTGGACTCCGAAGACCAAGTCCCTGCAGCCCTGCTGCACCGCCTCACAGCTATACAAAGAATTGCGCGCACATGCGCACACACACACACCCTGTAGATCACAAGTGGTCCTTAGAGGAGGACACAGGGCGGAGGGGTACTGGAGAAGTGGAGAAGCTAGGGCCACAGAGATTTCCAATCCATCCCCAACTTCCTTCCCTCCTCCAAATCTCCACTGGCAAAGGCAGAGATCTAATTAAAATGCAGGATGTGAGGCATGGAGGAGATCGCTGCTACCTTGTGTTTGTGCTCATAATGAGGCTGACAGGATTACACCCTCACTGAAAGTTGAATTGGCAAGAGCTCCAAGCTCAGGTGATGTTGTTTTCATCAAAGCACTGGGAAACTTGGGCAGGAACCAAAGAGAAAAGGTAATTAATGGATTGACTAAGGCTCAGTGGGAACCGGCTTCCCAATAAATATGCAACGAACTGGGCTGCATGTTCAACCCTTTGAATGTTTCAGAGACGGTTAGGTAGGAAGAATGAAATGTCTTATATAGTCATGATCTTTCCCTTGATTATCTTCTGCAACTAAAAACATTTTGCTATTGAGTTTTCATTTCAAGCACAGGGCATTCCTAACCTGAATTGTGCTTTATTCTGCAAAAATAGAATTTTAGGGACAAACTAGATTACCTGTACAGCTTCCTCTCACCTGGTAGGCTGGGGAGCCTATGCTTAGAAAAAAAAAATGCTTGTTTGTACACACACACACACTCAATCTCTCTTCACCTTTTCTTGTTTCATCCTTTCTTCAGTCCACTCCCCTCCAGCTGGTTTTCCCTCCTCAAGGAAGCAGTGGGGAGAAACAGCTAGAAGAGAAAAGGTCCTGATGTGCTCCAGACATTCTAAATTCAGGCAGCCACTGGCCCCAGTCTACATGGCCTGCGTAGGAGTGCTGGTCAGGAGTTGTACTCTGGAGAAGGCCAGGTTACGTGCTCCATACAGTAGCTGGCCATTCTTAAGGCTGATTTTCATTAAACAGCCCCCCGAAAGAAGGTGAAAATTGCTAGGAGTGACTCCATATAACTTAACATCTAGCTTCAATCAATCAATCTGGTAGTAAAAGCATTCTGGTAGAACCTACCAACATTTAGGGTTAATTCTACCACGCACTGTACAAACTACCAAACAGTATTTGGCTATAGTCAAGGAGATAAAATCGGATTGATTAGATAAAAGTAACTTAAGATAAAAAGAATCGGATTGATTGATTTATGGACATCTAGCTTGTCCTTGCAGTGTCTGGTTAATCAGAATTCAAGGAAGTGTCTTTCTCTAGAAGTGTAGAGTCACCAAGCAATGACCAACAATGTTGGCACTTCCAACTAATATTTTCCAACTCTTCAGAACATTTGAAAAGGAACTCTCACTACAAGCATCAACAGAAATTCCAAAAGCACCGCTCTCATATCTTACAAAGATGAAGAAATGAATATAACATGTTGGAAAATGAAGACAACTTAGCTTTAATGCACATTTTGGAATAGAGAAATATCCTGACAGTTCACCACCTGCCAAACAGGGAGCCAGGCCAACCAAGACAGAAACAGAAGAGGGTACTAAGTGGCACTGCCTTTAAGATGAAGGTATTTGGGAGGGTATCACTGAGGTATGACACTGCTCCCAAAATGTTAGTATCAGCATTCCTCGATGGTTAACCTCTGAAGCACATACTCACTCTTAAGGTCTTATCCACAGTGAATCCTCTGAAATCATGTTGTGTTCCCAGGTCACCTAACCATTTTTCATGCCTTAGATCATCCAGAAGGGACGGTTGCGTCTCATACTCCCAGTATCCCATACCTCCAAGGATTTTTTCCAAGATAACACCATACTGGTGTAAAAGAAAGGAAGCCAATCCTTCAATCTATCACTACCTCTCACAGTCCTTTCCTGGCAGTCATTCCATCTTGCCTCCTGTGTCAGGGAAATTTGTGCGGTGCTGCGCTGCCCACTTACACCATCTTCACTCAGCACAAATGTGCCGATGCAGGACTTTCATACCTTTATCAAAAGGAGCTGTTCCCACCAACGAACCCCTTTCAATGTCCACCCAGTGACAAATGCACTATGCAGCTTTTACTGAGACATATTTCAGCCACTTCCTCAAAGGCTCTCTCAAGTGCATCAGCACAAAGGCAGTCAGAATCCCATCTATTGTAATATCCAGCAACTACCAGGAAATAAGTAACAATAAAACAGTATAATTTATATCAGATAGCAAGTTAATAATACTATCTATAAAAAACCGCTATTCTTGTTATGGGCTTCATTTGCCTTCAGCAGGCAAGTCTATGTTACATATATGCAGAAGACAGGGTGCTTAGTCCATAAAATAAATTGTGTAGCATAAACTGACCAGAACTTTTTACTACTATGTAACGACGTCACATAATCCATGGCAATAGATATACAACTGCCACCCTGTGTTCAAGCAGCAGCTAGTCACAGCTCTCCGGTGCATATCAGTGCATACAGCAGTCTTCCCGAATGCACAAAAACGCAGGCTTCAGCTCACCTGGCATTCCTTCAACATGAAAGTAAGCCCAACTGAATGCAAGAGACCCAGGGCACAATCCTATGGCCTCCCACCACTGCCTGCTCTAAGAGACCCAGCTCTAAGGTCCTGCAATGCCAAGCTCCTGCCCTGCCCCTTGCAGCCAGTGGGAAAAGAGCCACACCAGCTGCCTTTCCAAGAGTACAACCAAGCCTTGAAGAAGCAGAAGACCCATCTGGCAAAAACAGCCGTTCAGCTGAATGCAGAGTGTGAGGCACAAGCTGGCAAAAACGCAATGGTTGTGTCTCACTCCATACACGTTGGCCTTCAAGCTGGAAGGCTTACTGTGCCTTGCATTTGTATTCACCCCTCTAACTTTTATACATTTTATTGTGTTACAGCCTGGAATTGAAATGGATTTAGTTGGAATTGTTACCACTTGATTTACACAAGCGACACAACACTTTGAAGGTGTGAATCATTTTTATTGCGGCACAAAACTTAAGCAAACAAAAACAAACTGGCACTTGTTGCTTGCCTAAGTACTCTCTCACCTTGCTATGATATGCCTGAAAAACCGCTGGTGAAACCCACCCTCCAAAAGTCAGCAGAGCAATCTGTCCGTGTGCCGTATCAGTGTCACATGATCTCAGGTTAAATACTTGCTTCTGAAAGGCCCCCAAGTTTGTGGAGAGCACTTCTGAACAAACACATCAGCAAGACCAGGTAGGCGTCAAAGCGACACCAGGAAAAGATGTTCAGAAACACCGATCAGAATTAGGTTATTTGAAAAAACTTGAACAATGGTATCCTCAAGGTAGCATTAAATCCGTTATTAGAAAACAGAGAATAAGGCTGAACTGTGAGTCTGCCTAGAGAAGGCTGTTCACCAAAATTCACTGGCCAGGTAAGAAGAGCATTAGTGAAAGAAGCATAAAAGGCCAACTGTAACTCTGAAGAGAGGCACAGATGAGATGAGAGAAACTGTCTGTGGGACAACAATCACCTGGATGCTCCTCAAAGTTGGGCCTTAATGGAAGAGTAGTGAGATGAAAGCCTTTGCTAAAACAAACACATCTTAAGCCTGTTTGGAGTTTTCAAGAAGGCACTTGGGAGACAAGGAAAACATGTGGAAAGAAAAGGTTCCCTGGTCTGATGAGACTAAAATTGAACTTTTCAGCCTTGCTGCAAAATGCTATGTGTGGCGCAAAGCCAACGGCACTCGCTGTCCAAAGAAACAGAGTGGTGGCAACATCCTGTTGCGAGGACACGGACCCTCAGCAGCAACTGGGGAATTGGTCAAGACTGAGAGCAAAATGAGTGAGGCCAATTTTAAAAGAAAACCTGTTTCAGTCTGCAAAGGACCTAGGACTGGAGTGGGGGTTCAGCTTCAAGCAGGACAAAAACCCCAATCAGGCAGCCAAAGCAACACTGCTGTGCTGAAAAGCAAGAACCTGAATGTCATGGAATGGCCCAGGCAAAACCCAAACTTAAATCTGATTGAGAATCTAAAGAGCTGAAATTTGCTTTTCGCCAGTGGTTGCCATTCAATTTGATAGCACTCAAACAGTTCTGCCAGGAAGAACAGGCAAATATTACAGGATCCAGAGGCGCACAACTCACAGAGACTTACCTAAGAAGAGCTGCAGCTGCAATTGATCCCAATGGTGTTTCTACCTATGGGGATGAATACTTATGTAACCAACAACTGCCAGTTTGTTTTTGTTTACTTAAATATTTTTCACAGGACAAATATTTTGCACCTTCACAGTGTTGAATATCTCATGTGTGGAAGGAATTTGATTGCACACTAAGTTCCAAGTGAAAATTTTTAAGGCTCACGGGCAGAAATTAGAACAGGGCAAGCTGATGTCCTCCAGATTTGTTTTAACTACAACTCCAATCAGCCACAGCTAGTTAGAGCTAGAGATTATTGGAGTTGTAGTCCAAACATTTGGAGGACACCAGGTTGCTCCCTGCTTGTCTGGAAAATGACAATAAATACCATGGAAAGAGTGTGTGAATGTGGTAGAGTGCTTTACTTGAGATTTTCTTCTGAGCAGACCTGCTTATTCTTATTTAAACTTTTTAGTGTGCCTTTCAAGACAGCATACAGAATAAAACCACAGAAAAATATGCAAATACACAATAAATATAGAACAAAATAGAATAAAACTAAAAAGAAAGCACACCAATAAAGACTACGGCTCACAGATTATGGTAACACCAGCAAAAACAGTCAGGTCTTCAGAGCTTTCCTGAAGACCTTCAAATAAGGGACACAGCAAACCCCTGATGAAAACTGGTAAGGTGTGAGGCCACCACTGAAAAGACCTTTTCTTTGAGCTCACCACCCTTGGTGGTGAACAAGTGACAAGGGTCAGGTTTCAAAATTCTCTCCTTCACTAAATAATGTTTGCAGCACAAAAGTTGGAAAATCATGGCTTGCTTTGTCTTAATGTAAAAATCGGACCTTATGCATGTTTACTTGGAACCATTTCCCACTGGCTTGCTCCCAGAAGCTGTGTGATAGATTGCAGGCTGCTCATATTACTCAGAATCAGTTCCCATTGCATTCAAAAGGGTCTACTCCACAGATGGCGCATGGAAGACCATGTCCTTAAATTGTAAGGCCAGGCATGCCTATTTAGAAGTAAATATCTTCAAGCTGAGTGGAACTTACTGAAAATGTGATTTGGGTTTATAGCCCCAGGACACAACACAACAGGCATGCTCACAGGCCTTCACACTCCAAGAATTATGAGCATTCTATGCAGGGCGGAAGTACCACAGGGATCCTCTTCATTCTGCATGTCTCCCACACTCTAAGTCAACCAGACAGTCAATTTTAGCCATCTAGTTGTGATGCTTCAGAGAGAGAGGGAAGGCAACTGCAGGCAACTCCAGGATATATTGTATCTTGGTAGACCTGGGCTCCTCCACACCCCACCTTCCCCTGGGGATGGCTGCTTTACCCCTACTGCTTTACCCCTGGGGATGTCTGCTTTACCCCTACCTCATACTACCTCGGAGAAGCAGCTGGCATAGTTCTTTTGTGCCTGCTGTAAGGAGGTCAGGGGGACCCGAGCGCAGATGCTCAGCTCCAAGGTCAGAGCTCTTTTCCAGCCCAGAGATGGGAATTCAGAGAATCCTATGGCCCTCTAGAGAGTGTCAAGGGTCATCAGATTGCTCTGTTAAGGTATCAGACGAATTCTAACAAGAGCTTAAGGAACTGGATCCAGACTTAGTTATACTCTGGAAGAGGAGCATTCTTTTTTGATACACATACTTGATCATTTGACAAACCAACATAAAGAGATGCTGAATGAAATAATTCTTTATTTGAAAGACACTTTGCATGTAATAAAGTTCTCCTCAAGATCTGTTACTGTTTGTGAAAAGCATCAACCAAGGAATTAACAATGGCAGGGAAAAACACATCAACAGGTGAGCTTCTGAAATAATGCTGTGAGCACAGAGTTTTGATGGGAACAATTTCATTATCTTGGTTCTGATTAGTGTTTCTCTCTCTCTCTAGCACTTCTTTCATTTTTTAATCTCCAGTGGACACCTTAGCAGAAGCTATCAGCTTTGACAGAAGACCAAAATCCTAGCAGTGAACCATAAACTGACCATTTCCATAAAAAGAACTGCTAAATGAGAAACCATGTGCTCAGTATAAAACTAATTTCATGCTTTCAAAAGCACACAGTGGCTTCTAGCAAGATAGTGGCCCTGGGACTCGCAAAGACAGATTGGCTAATACAAATGGGTTTGCTCCTGGTTAGCCATGCTTTACGTGTACTGTCAGTAAATGGAAATTCTCGAATCTTCTGTCAAACAAGTATATTTTTAGCTATAATTCTGTGGTTGAAAGCTACAAAAATCACTGCTTCATGAATACATTCACTGGAAAAAGCATGCGGTTGGTTAATTTCTCATGGACGATCTGCAAAGTTACTAGTCATTCTGTAAACAGAAACACCACTTTTACCATCATGGCTCATAATTTTCTGTTCATGTGCAATAAATACCAGCCAGACCTAAAACACATAAGTGATGCTCTTCTGTTAATCAACAAAGATAAGCAAGCCAAGAATGAGGTTTAATGAATAATTTTCACACTGAAATGATTGGCTAGAACTTTTAGACAGGTAAATACAAGTTAATCCTTTGTCAGACTGTTCTGAAACTTAAGGGGTTGACAGTGTGAACTTCACAGATTAGTCTCCACAATGTATTTATGCCTTAAGGAAACATTTCCAGTACTTAAAATGTCATACTTAATTAAAGCATGGTTAGGCGGCAGTGACCGTAATTTTATGCTGCCCATAAAACAAGTTGTTGCAAATGAATTTACTGGAGGTTGTCCTATGTCAGACAAGTCATATCATTTAATAATAACAAAGTCACTCCGGTATGTCGCCTGCTGCTTTTCTTTTATTAGTTGCAAGGCAGGTTTGGCATTTATCTCATGTATTCAAATTTTTCTCAAGTCAAGCTTTCTGAAAGTAGATTTAATCCCCTGCAGATTTATATTCTATCCACAAGTATACAATCACACTGTTAATTAATTGGTCTTGCTAATTAATGATCAGTAAGTCATATTTTATCTATTCATGTGATTTGACACGTTTGAAATGCATAATGAGTATCTGCTAGGACAGTGGTCTCAAATAAGAAGACTGGAAACAAGAGGAGATTTAGCCCATTTTATGGAATGGTGCTTATAATGCAATGCTACTAACACTAATGCTCACAATGCTAATATTCCAATCCTGATGGTCTCATGCTTCCCCCAAGCCTTTGTGCTATCCCTGTTGGAATAACTGAAACACAAAATGCCACTTTCAGAAAAGGATGATGCCAAACATGTAAGAATGTATAGGAATGTACCTCAAAGACACTCTGTAATGTTTATTTAAAAATAAATAAGCCATTGCTCACCTCTGCTGGGAAGTCCACTCCACATTACGGTAGCACTAAATATCCAGCTTGTAAAAGAAACCCGGTTAGAAATACAAAAGTTCCAGTGTGTGACCAGCAAGAGGTATGACAGACGCTACAGAGACTTGGATCTCCAGCCCTGATCATCTGGGTGACAGTGAACACCAGCACAGCTTCAGCCCTTCTCCACTGCTGGCTTATTTGCACTGCTCATTGAAAATCCTTTACACGCTGGCAGCATTTTAGGGAAGGACAAGCACACTGAGTCATTTGTAAAGAAAGCAGAGCAATTTCAGTTCCACACATTCATTTGTACTGAAGCTCATACACAGACACACACACACACAGAGACAGCACTGTCAAAGTAGAAGGGTCTATGGAGTAGATTTATACTGAGAAAAAGGAAACCTTAAGGCTTTATTATCGATGCACAGAATCAGCTGCTGTGATCAAATGCTAGCAAAGACAGATGATTATGAAATGGCTTTGCCGTTATAGCTCCAAACCATGCAGAATGAAGAACCATCTTCTTAAATGGTGTGAACGTTAAAATTAGCTCTGGGTTTTCCACAGTGACAAGTGGAGCAGCCAATATGTTGATGGAGGTTTATTATTGGAAGAGGCTTTAAAAATGAAAATAGTGGCATATTGACTGAGGGGTTGTTTTTTTCCACACTTGTAAGAAAATGCACACATGTTCAGAAAACAAGAAACATCACTTATATCCTGTCCAAAAATAGCTAGAGAAGGGAGAAAAGCCTTTTCCCCAAATAGCAGAAATGAATATGGTAAATGTTATGGGTATCATTATGCCTTACTGACCTTGTGAATTTAAACCATTTGATGCTCGTTTCAGACCCAGCCTCTCTATCCACGGAGGTGCATTCCAGGATGTTTGCTCTTCACCCTGTTGCTCTTCCCTCTCCTGTTCTGGACTCCCTTTTGGCTCTCTGGGGCTGTCATCATCCCATCTGCCTATTCCTTTCCTCCACCTATTGCTTGCTGTCTCTAGCTCTGTGACACCCACTCACCCCCCACTCTCTGAATCTCCTACCCATTCACTGCCCCTGTCCTCTCTCTTGTTCCCTTCCCTTGGCACCTCTTATTTAAACTTCTGCTCCTTCCCACCTCCTGCAATAATTCCCTTACCGCTGCAGCTCCTGGCCTTCATAGAAAACCTTTAGAGACCACCACCATCGCCTTCCCATTCAGAAACTTCTCTTCTTGACACCCAGATTTAAAGCCACCATTCTATAACTGCAGCTCTCTTGCCAAACCCTGCAAATTCCAGTTGTTGATAGCGCCTCAAATTCTGAAATTCTTTCTGCATCTTTTTGCTCTCCCTTGCATGCGTACATTGCTATATTGTACCCCTGGTACTTTTTGTACTTCTCTCATTGGGCTTTGACACTTGTTAATCCACATGACACCCCTTCTTGCTCCTTAGCAACTTCAGTATGCGTGGGTGACCAATTCACACATCCAACTATCCCCCACTTTCCCTCTCCAAGCTCGTCCTCTGGTCTATAGGTTTAGACATACATGAATGACTCCACTGTTCACTGCCATGGCTATGGCCATGGCCACATTTTCCTCCTCCTCCTCCTCCATCTTGATCCTTCATTCTTTAAGAACTGTTCTACATTGGCTTGCCTCACTCTCTCTGATCATCACATGGTCATGTTCAGCACTCATTCTCTACCTTCCCTGCTTTCCCCTCTTGCCTATTCTAGCTTGCAGTCTCAGAAGGGGGGATTACCTGGCTATTTTTGCCTACAGAGGTCTGTTAAGGTGCCTTGCATGATGAAGGCACATAACCTGTATAAAAAATATACCCTTTCTGAAGCACACAAGAGCTTACCATCCCAATTCAGCTCTACCCAAATGTGAACTCCACTGTGTACATAACCTCCAGAAGTAATGTCCTAGAGGAAGAGTACTCCAAATCTGGCAAAGAACATCTGTGCTATTCCAAACTGTTGCACAAAGGCTATTGCCAAGAAGCTGCTAACTGCTGAGCATGGCTTGGACTCAGAGTTTCCCTGTGAAGAATTCTGCTCACAGGCAGGCTACATGAGGGCGCCATGTGGCTCAGACCAAGCAGGGACCAAAAAAGCCAGCAGAACATTGCATGTGACGAAGGGCTGCATGTTGCCCACAACATGCCAGAGGAAGGGGCAAAAGAGGGCATTTCTGCTGGTTCTTCCTTTCGCCCACCATTACCTGAAAATCTGTTTTTGGGGGAGCTATTCAGGGGACCCCCCAGAACTGTCTAAGGAGCGGTAAACAGGGCTACAGCAATGAATAGTAGAATCAGCAAAAACTGCCTCCTCCTCCTCTATTGGCTAGATTTGCATACCATCCATATCTGAAATAGGTCCTTCCATTCACTGAAGAACAACCCTGGTTCCAGCTCTAGAGAAATCATGGTTGGACACAGGAAAAGAGGCAGTACCAGAGGAAGCAGATTTCCAGTTACACAGGATCAAGATGTAAGGACTAAATGCTTCTGGATTTTATCCCAGGTATTACAAGGAAGAAAGGTAGCAGCTACTGAAAAACAATATAAAAAATGGGACAATTCATAGTTAGGTACCAAAAAATATTCTGCAAAAGCATGCAAGCTTCAAGTTCTTCAGAACTCTCCATCATGCTGGGTGATACAAAAAGCAGTGGAAAGGGGATTTTTGTACTACCTGGCCTGATGAAATGTTCTGAAGAACTCAAAAGTTTGCACTATTTGAGGAAGTTTGGTCAGTCCTAACAGTATTGCTCAACTGAGATTTGGGATCTCCCCACCACGCACAGTCCAGCACAACTATCTTTGGTTTGTTAATGGAAAAAAATGGCAACCTTTCCCCAAATCAAACCAAACACCTCACTGAATAATCTGCAGAGGCCCTTGCTCTGTCTGTTTCTCCCCTCAGGTATGAGCATGTGTTTATTTTAAGGGGGGAGAATAGAAGGCCTTTTCACCAGCAGCAATTCTGAGATGAACGAATTCACTCTGAGAGAGGATTGCCAGGACAGACTCCCTGGGCAGTGTGCTATGGTGCGAGTGCACTGGCACTTCATGAGGCAACTACAAGCAAGAGGAAATGCTTATGTTTCCAGCATAAGGCGGATGAGTGCAGCTCTCGGGAGGGAGCTGTGCTGACTGTCCTGATCCAGAAACGAGTGTTTCTGCTCGTTTCAAGGGATCCTTGATGAAGTCCTGACTCCCCATGGCGCTGGAGGCAGGTCCCGCAGGTGCAACAGAGCAAACGAAAGTGCAGAAGCAGTCCAGGATACAGCCACGTTGCTGCATTGTAAAGGACTTGCCAGAGTGATTTAAAAAATGGATTGTTTTTATTGCTCCGTTCTAACTATATATTGGCTATAAAGGCATTTTTTTGTTTTTTAGCAAAAGGGTTTCTAGGTTGGTTTTTAGTTTCTACTTTATTACTGTCTTGAGCTGCCCTGAGGGATGCACAGGATCACAGAGAGAGATATGAAGGCAGTAAGATAAGGATATGTCTGCAGCAGAAGATGTTAATAGGATTCACGTATGCAAAAGCAGAGTAAAGCAATTTCTATGAAAATGTTCAGTTTTCAACGAGAGAAGAAGTTCAAACTCAAAAGGTCGCATCCAGTTATCTGGGTATGCACACATCAACTCGTCATATATTCAAATTAACCAGATCAAAGGATTACTGCCTAGCTGAAGGAAGACCAGGCAGCTGAGGACCAGGCAACTGGTGGAAAACTGTGGGTGTAGCCAGGTGAAACAGTTATTACAACAGTGAGCCCAGATGGAAAGTACCTTCCTATCATTCAACTAAATGTACCTCAGTACCCACAAGCTGACATCTTTAAACAAGTCTCTGTAGCACAAGTTCCTTGCCCAACGCTGCTGACTGGATGATATCCAATGGTACCAACAAGATGTTACACAGACACACAAGCACACACTTATACTGGAGAAGTTTTGCTCTTCAGCAGGTTCGTAGGTTGTAACTCCCGCCCCCACCAAAC
Organism: Varanus komodoensis; assembly: GCF_004798865.1. Taxonomy (NCBI): domain Eukaryota; kingdom Metazoa; phylum Chordata; class Lepidosauria; order Squamata; family Varanidae; genus Varanus; species Varanus komodoensis. The sequence continues at coordinate 3,009,866 of NW_025335548.1, forward strand.
TACACTGGCTAGTAGAGAAGAATATTAGTTGAATAAATAAATGAATAAACTAACAGTGAATTGTGAATACAACAACAGAGAGCCAGTGTGATGCAGTTGCTCGAAGACTAGTCCAGGAATAGGGATATCCCACTTCTGATGCACACTCGCCCGTGAAGTTCACTGGATGACCTTGGGTGAGTTACTTTCTTCTAAGCATAACCTACTCCAAGGGACTGTTGCAAGGATAAAACTGGACTGGGGGCGTTAGAACCATATACACCGCCTTGAGCTCCTTCGCGAAAGGCAAGAGATAAAAGTAAATCCTACATATAGCGATGGATGAATGGCTAAAAAGCATGCACCTACTACTACATGAACATGCTTGGAGAAAAAAAACATTAAGAGGTCACCAGAAGCACAGGGTGAAGACATCTTCACAGCTTCGCTGGTGTTTGAATTGCTAGTATGTGTAACAGCCAATGAAAGTGTAAAAGACAAAAGGAAGTCAGGCTTTCTCTGCAGCTGAGGGATGCATTGTAAATTCTGTTTCCATCCCAGGGTTTTCAGTGCTCATCCTGGACTGTAAAGCAAAGATGGTCTTCTCCTAAATGGTTTACAGCAGAGGTGGAGGAGCCTGTGGTTCCTCAGATGTTGTTGAATACATGAGCCAGAAATGATGGGAGCTGCATTCCAGCAACATCTGGAAGGCGCCGAGTTCTCTGTCCCTGGTTTATGAACACACATATTTTCTCACAGTTGATAGCTTTCACTGTGGCAACATCACTGCACCCACAGAAAGCACATCTGCTGAACAGTTGCACTGGCCCTTACAGGTAAGTGGTATCTGATTCACACATTTCCAGAAATAAGTGTTTTCCTTGTAGTTGCTATACTTCAAAGTTACAGTACCTTACAATTAGTATGAAAAAATAAACAAACTCTTGCCAGCTGTTTAAGTAAGTGAGAGCAATAAACAAGAAAGATTCACCCGCTGGGACTCGCTGCTATCAATTCAGCATCTGGAAATGGCAAATTACAAAACATACAGGAAGACTCATTTTGCTTGCTGAGAGACCTTGTATGTGAAAAGGGCTCAGGATGCCGACAGAGAATGACTGACTATAGCAATGCTGAAATACTGGTTGCTTTAATCAAGAGACCACTGTAGTTATTCCGTGGGGGAAAAATGTGTACTGCAGCATGCCAAACAGAGATTTTTAAAACACACACCAAATAACTGCATATAACTATAAGTTCTTTTGCAGTTCTTTTAAAGATCAAACCCAGAATGCCAAAGTTTTTAAATCCTTACAAATTCTAATTTTGGAAATTAACATCGCCTAACAAGATCACAAAATATAGATTTTGCCAGTATGTATCAGAGCACACAAGTATTTGCTGCTCTGATAAGTAAAACATGAAATAAAAATAAGTGTTTTGGCATTCACCTCTAAATTGCTTGATTATGATCATGCCTCTGATACTATTTCACATTTTTTACAGAGAAAAAAAATAACTGTGATGACATACAAATATTGTCAACTGGAAGAGAGGAACTTGTTTTTGCAAGAAAGGACAAAATCTCATCTTCAAGAAGAGAATGATGACTCAATATATAAAGAAGGTGGAAAGCCAAGGAAGTAGCTGCCTCAACTTTCATGGTTTTGCTAAGTTTTTGTAACCAAAGTGGACCTGTGATTTATCTACATAGGCTCGTGAAAAAGCTCTTAAAAAATTAACACAGGAAAATGGTAAACAAACCAGAATTTTTATCTCAGCTTGTAATATTATCATTATAGATGTGCGAAGTGAAGATTAATCTTAGCAGTGGATGTCACTAACAAATCACTCCATTTAATATTTTAACCTAGGAAAATGATCATATCAAAAAATTGACATGAGACAAAAACTTTAAATGCCATGAAGAATTCAGTACCTCCATAGAGACCCATTCATTTCACTGAGTTTCTTGAAAGGATGAACTGTGAAACAAAATCAGAGTTCCAGAACTTGTAAAATGTGTTGTTTTATCATTATTGGTCGGTGTGGTCCATACTCATTGAACAGTATGGAGAAATCAACTGTTTCCTTGAATGCCTAAAGAGGCAGCCTTCTGCATCTGCCTTCCAGTGAGTTCCATTGCAAAGAGGGCAGGTTGTGACACAGCTCACACCTGCTAAGTCTCCTAAATAAGGTCTGTGCCATGGCCTAACATCATTTAGGCTGCTTCCAGGCAAGTCTTTTAGCATGTGATCACCTTGTGTTAAAAATGGAATTTTACAGAAGAGGAGGGAAGTTCAAACGACTTTGCCTTCTACGTATAAGCCTCTAATATTTTCCTACTGCTTCTTCCAGCTTTTCTATTACCACAGAAAGTCTGTTCAGGAGGATAAGATGTCACAATTGCTTGTGGCTTTTTAATGGTAGTGGTGAGAGCACCTGTCTGGAAGCAACCTTGATTTCCTTTGTTGCCCTCTTTTTGTGTAAATATGCCTGATCTTGATTCTAGTCCATATATCTCAAAAATTGATCACTGGGATCAAGCATTTACCTTAATTTTGTAAAGAGATGCCTCAGTTTGCCATACAGTTTTGCAATGTCAGCCTATGTTATGCACCTGCATAATCTCTGCCTCCTATCTTGATAGCCAGGACTTGAGAGATAAATGACACATGTCAGAATCTGCTTCTTTATAATAAATAGCTTTGTAAAACATGAGGCTTTTTTTCACTTTTAAAGTAATTCAAATGAACATGTACATTCCCTTGTGCTGTATATCTGTAGCCACGAAGTCCCAGAAGAGCCAGTGACAGAAAGATATAAAAAGGAAGAAGAAGCATCTGATTCATCAAACTGGCCATATATGGAGTGAACACCTCTGTCTTGTCCAAACAGTCTTTAAACGGGAGGGAGACATATTCCCTAGCTTAGCCCAAGTAATGCTATGAGGACTCACTAAGAACTGTTGCTGTGTAAATGCTCATAGCACCATCTCGTGGATGCTTTACAGAGATACACTGATGCTTGCTAAGTCCAAACTACAGCTAAGCAAAGTCACAGTGATGTCATAGGAATGAATCATGTTGACAGTCACATTATTGATGATCCTGCAGGGCATTTTTTGGAATCTATATCAATTTGAATCTGTTACAATATAATAAAGAAGAAAATGACAGACATGTATTTTAATGTAGCAGTATTACCTGAAAAAACTAGTATTTTAATATCCAACATAAGGAGCTGTGAACAACCAAATTTTAAAATGGCCATTAATTAATCCAAAGAAATTAATGTATGTAGATATTCAAGGTTTAGAACATGAAAGTGGACAGCCTGCAGAATAATAATACTTAGCACTGATACAGTGACCTTCACATTTTGCAAGCACATCACCTACATTCGTAATATAGAAATTTTAACAGCCCTGTGATGTAGAACAATATTATTACTATTATTTCAATTCTGCAAATGTGGAACTGTGCTTAAACCCAGACTGAGCAACTAGCAGGCCACTAGGTATTATGTCCCACATCTCCCACCAACCTTCACTATTCTCTATGCTGGCTAGGGCTGATGGAAGTTGCCATCCAAATATCTGGATGGCCACCCATTCCTCATCCCTGGAAGCAAAGGCTTTTATTTATTTAAACATTTATATCCTGCTCCTTCACAACACCAAAGTGCGTTTTAAGGAAGCATACAATCCAAACAAGCACGCAGCAACAGCAGATCAACCAACAGAGCAATCCTAAACCCCAAATCCAGTTTGCTGGAGGGGACTAGAAAGCGCCACCCTCCTGCCTGCCTCCACGCATGAGGAGGTTCTGTCACTGTGGAGGGCCTTGCTGGAGCTCTGTGTGAGCAGAAAGCAACCACCAGCTGGGCTCCCACAGTGGCAAGTGTAATGCCCAAAGGGAGTCTTTCAGGGACAGGATGGTGCTGGCTTCAGATCTGCCATACCCAAACACTGAAGCTGATGTGGTCCTTTCCTGGCTTCCTCTTGCTTTTAATTGTGCAGGCAGGCTGGGATTGTGGGGGGGGGGGGGGGGGATAGAATGAAAAGGAGTTGCTGGGCTGGATAGCTTGGGAAAACAAACCCCCACACACATCTGCCTTGGCAGGGCTTGGGGTGCAGCAGCTAATTTGCCACCTTGCTCCTGTCTCACCCTATTTAGGACTGCCCTTTAAGGCTACTTGTGAGCTTGCTGAATCAGGAACCGTCTCATGCTTTCCACTTCCAGTGTCGCACTACTAGGAATATATACAGTAAAAACCCTGTATCTGCCATTTCAGTTACCATGGTCCAAAAAATGGTTTTTGTTTTTGTTTTTTTTAAGTTTTGTGGCCTACTGCCTACTACTCCACAGATGGCCACATGGGGAATAGTGCGCCACCTGCTGGTGAGGCACAGCAGGCACCGGCCATGCACAAGGCTGGCAACACAATGCAGGATGAGCTCCCCCAAAGTGGGCCACACTCCGGCACGTCAGGTCTTGTTTTGAGCTAAAGATTATTCAAGTGGCAAAAGAGGTAATCGTAATGCAGCCACCAGTGCACATACGGTCAACAGTGTTAAGAGTTAAAGTTTGGGATATTCATGGTTTTTTCACTTTCTGGGGGTCCTGCACCTCTAACCCCCAGGAATGTGGAGGGCTGACCATATAGTGTTCGCTACCATCCACGGTTTCAGGCATCCTCTGGACGGCTTGGCATCCATCTCCCATGGATACAGAGGTCCTATTGTACATATGCTGTTAAGTGCTGTCAACTTGTCTCCAATTTAGGGCAACCCTATGAATGGAAGCCCTCCAAAATGCCCCACTGATGGCATCCTACGCTTAGCTGTTTTAAATTCAAGGCTGTGGCTTCTTTTATGGAGTTAGTCCACCTCTTATTCCATTTTCCTTTACTTCTTCAATTTTTTCTTTCTTCTATATAATCACATATATGCGTGTGCGCCGTACATGCACACACACAATTAAACACACACACACACACACACACACACACACACAATTAAAGAAGAACAATTAACCTGTATGGTTAGGATTTTGAAATCGTACAGCAAAAATAACTCTGTTGGACTAATAACAAGTCTCACCATGAGCACACAAGTATCTATTTCACCAAGAGCTGGCTCAGACAGTAGATTATCACCCTGTTAACCACCTCCCCACAATTCCTCCCCAAAGCAATTTCCTCCCACTCTGATTTGCAACTAAACAGTTCATCGGAATGCAGAATGTTGCCTTACCTTTAGCAACACTGCTAGCTTAATACTGTGCACATTACTGGGAAGCGCTTCTCTACAGTTTCAGGCAATGCTCTTTCTAGCCCAACTCTGAAATGAGCCCAGGGCCTTAGCATGCCAAGTGTGTGTCCTGCCACAGAGGTTAGGTCCTTCATCAGCACTGCCATTAATACCAGTTCAGGATAACACTTTCTGAGTCTTACTGCTAAGGCTCCTCCACCTGAAAGTGCCCCACAGCTTCCTTAAACCAGAAGTAAAATTATGGTCTGAATGGGGCTTCAAACCCATTCTGACAGACACTGGAACAGACTGATTAGAACTACATTGCAAGTTTGGGTTGTCTAACTGACCTTTCAGATGCCTAAGACAGCAAAGAGATTCACAATCTTTTCAAATAATATAATTCATGTCTCCAAGATTTCTAGAAGTAGAATTATCACTGCAGGTACTTTCATAAGCCTTGAAAAGCAGGTGACGCCTGTGAGTGTAGGAAGAAATCAATCTATACTAAAACTGGATCTGAAAAGAGGACAGACGATTTCACTTCACTGTGGGAAATCCTGTGGCACTATGGATTTCAATATGCTGCTCCAACACTGTATTGTCAATACTGTTTACCACCTGCTTCCCAGTCTCAATTATTAGACATATGGGGAAGGAAGCAATAATATATTAATCTGAAGTGGCGGTTTTTGTCCCTTAAAGAATTAAAGGATTTTGGTACTCATCTCTCCTCTCAGGAACCATTCTGGCCGTGCATATCCTCTGTTGCTCTGTGTCTTCCTGCCCCCTGAAGCAAGGCGAGTGGCCATGAGGGGCAGGGCACTCCCTTATTACAGCTCTGAGGCACGGAAGAGCCCTGCTGTCAGACACCTGGGTGGCCCGCCTTCCTGTTCATTGTCCGGCAAAATCCAAAGCCGGTCCCTTTCATCACTGCCTCTGAAACTGATATTTTGAATGCTGCCACTTTCATATCAGTTATGAATTTTTGAAAGCTGTAGTTTAGCTTCATTTGTGCATTTTTTGGATCGTCAAACTGACCAACCTTTCTAAACATTAATTGTAGTTAATACCACTGCCAACAAAACTGCTTAGATATGCTTAAGTGGGTAAAGGATGAATTTGTCCTGGGGGGTGGGAGGAGAGTAGGCATTCCCAGTTTGCTAATTAGGGGTTAGCAGAATTAGACATACACTTTCCCTAAATGTAATTTTTAAACAAGAGCACCAACATCAGCCTTCCTAAACCTGGTGTCTTCCAGATGTTGTCAGACTTCAATGCCTCTTAGTTCTAAGCAGCATGGCCAATGAACATCCGGAGGACACCAGGATGAGGAAAGATCATCTACACATATTCCAATTTTCCTCTTTTCAATCACTTTTTGATTTGCCATAGGTATGAGCTTCATATGAGAATAGTTCTGTTCGCACTAAAGAAAAGTGATAGGGTAGGGAGAAAGAACTTTTTAGAAACAACTTTAGAATGTATATGAAACAACTGCAAAGGGAATGAAACCTTCAAGGTGTAAAAGAGCAAATACTTCATATCTATGAAAACAAATAAGCTCTCCGCTATTGAGATTTTAAATCTGTCATTTCATTAATACTTTGCCATACCAGCAAAAGCTATTCAAAAGCAGCTACCTCCGTCTCCTCTAGATAGCGTTTCTTAAGCACAGACACACTTTTCCATCTGTCTTAGTCTAAGAAAGGATGATGGATATTAGTTTTATAAAAGGTGACCTCCAAAGGATTATATTTAAATAGAGAATAGGAACCAAGCATAGTTTGCATCTTTATGAAAGGGCTCTTCATTGTTCTTTTATACTACAGCCAAAAATGAAACAGTAACAATTTAGGAAATGTCAGACTTGTAATATTCCCCTGATCTCACAGTGCATCCGGTATTTATTGTAATTTAGTTCTTTAACACATTCGTTTTCAAAAGGTGAGGATGTGCAGATAGCAGCAGGAAGGCCGAAAATTCAATCTGACCTTCACTCAATGAATCTTGTGGAGGCTGCCATGTTAGCAGAATGTAATGCATTATTTTATTTCATTTATTACATTTCTATACCACCCAATAATGAAAGCTCCCCTGGTGGTTTATAAAGATAAAACCCTAAAAAATATAATAACATAATAAAAAGCAGTAGCATACAAAACATGGCAACTTTAAACAATCAACAATAGAACACTACCCATTAATATCATAAACAGTATAAATCTGGCTGTACAGGAATGTCCTAATCTGGCACTGAAAAGATGAGCATATTGCTACTAGACAAAGGAGAATGTTCCACAATTTGAGGAGGGGGCACCACCAAGAAGGTCCTCTTCTTTGTTGCCATCCTCCAAGCCTGGAGGAGATAGTTGGAGAAGGGCTTCTGATGATGGGCACAGTATTCAGGTAGGCAAATTATGGGTACCACCCCTTATGTTGATCTGAATGCCAAAATATTCATGAAGAAATAAGGCAAAATAAGCATGACCCTTGCCTGTGGGCTTGGAAAATCTAACATCTTAATGTCTGAACAGAATCATCCATTGACTGATGATGCCTGGGAATGGATAGGATCCGTATCATTCTGGCCACGCCTGTTACAGGATGCTTTCTGCATTATGCTCCCAAACTATTTGGTGGAACCTTCTAAGGGCCATCCAAAGCTACCAAAAACACTGAGGTAGGGATGGGAAAATGCACATGTCACATCTGCCTCTGCATTGCTCCTCTTCTCCCTGGATTCAGAGGGGCACCTGTCCAACCACTCGACACAGTCTCCCTGCATCCAAGACCCTCAGTGTGTGATTTGTTCGAGTACTTTTGAGTCTTGAGTACTTTTGCTGAGAAACTTAGCAAGAAGAGAGATGACAGGAAGGTGGCAGAGTAAGTGGGTAGAGACATAAAAGATGAAGTCAAAAAGTACAGAAAGAGCACAACATAAGGTACAGAACAAGAAGATAATGCATACATTATGGAATAAAAGGGGTGTTAATACTGAGCAAGGTTCAGGGAGATAAGTGATACTGAAGAGTGAAGGGACTATAATTCAGACTCTACAGCTGAAATTATATTTTAAAAGAGCCAACCCAGTAGAACACATAAATACTGTCTACTGTCTACATAAATACTGTCTACTTATCCAAGAATTATTGGAATAGTATCACTATGAACAAAGAGTCCCAATGAGGTTTCAGAATAGAGAAATTAGGATCAAATCATTTCACCTGAAATTCACAGCTGTTTATGACAGCATAATCAATCATTCTGCATGATGAGAAGATGGCTCCAGGAATGAAATAGCTACTATAACCACAGTCTCACGACAGAGCTTAAGATTCATAAAGGCACTATGTCCTTCCCAAAAAATGTGTGTGTGTGTGTGTGGCAGGGGAGATCTTTGGGCTTTTGACCCAAAGTCCTGGTCCAGTACAGCATGGCTTACTGGAAGCAAACATCCAAATCCCTGTATGTTTATTCCCCTTGCATGCTCAGCTTTGGAATTTTTTCCTGTTTTCTAAGACCAGTTTCCACTGAGAAACTGTGCTTGGAAAGAATGTCTATAAACCAGATCCTAGTCTGATATCCTGGTTGCAGGGAGCCCTTAAACTATAGCTCCCAATTTTGACAGAACAGGAAACTGTGGGTCAAGAAAGACAGCAGGCATCACTGCCTGCCTGACTTAGGAGAGGAGAAGGGAAGGGAGGAAAGTCGAGAAGAAACTGCAGAGAAACACAGCTTATTCCCAGTCAAGCAATCCATGGCTTTTTAGACCTGAATGTTATGAACTGGGTCACACAGCCTGAGCCTTCCTAGTGGAGCTCAGCAGTCAGAAGAACCTCAGAGGGCAAACGCTTTGCCTCCTGAAAGCATGGATTCACCACACTACACTTTGCAACAAACAGAACTAGGAGCTAAACTGAAGGCAACCATTATTCTGTGAGGATGTGCAGCCATTTTGCAGCCCTCACCATGGTCCCATGGGACAGGGTCCTAGGTGGATAATCTAACACTAGAGGCAAAGAACAGCAGTGTTCTGCCAAAGCTGGCATTTGGATCAGATAAAAGAATGGCAGTCTATTGTCTCTGACACCTTAAATCAGACCCTCTGTAATTCATAGAAAAGGAAAAACTGTACCTGTGCTGATGCCCGTACACAAAGTGCCTGCAGCCGTATTCGCAGGTGGCTTTCCATTATTCAGCTGCTTAACTCTTTTCAGATGAGACTTTCCATTGTAGTGAACCTGAGCTTGGGCTGCTGAGTTCAACTGTATATTGCATACCTCGCAGAAGGAAAACAGTATCTTCTTTTTCTCTTTGCTTAATGGATAGTCCGTCCTGTCGTGTCTCGGTCCTTTATCTTCAAAGGTGCGCAGAAATGCAGGTGGATTCATATTTCCATCTCCAAATATATGGTCAGGGCTTACTGGGTGCTTCATGCCTACAAAAAACAAACAGAGTATGTACAGAGGCCAAATCCAAATAAAAAAGTTCTTTTATGTCAGCATTTTTCTATGGAAACCTATTACTTTATTATACACGGTGCAGTAAACAATTCAGTCAACTAATAATAAAAACATAGGCACTGCTGTTCTTAATTCTGCAAAAGCTGCTGTTCATGCAAAACATACGTAGGCTTGTGACACAGAATAGCTCAATGGTAAAGAAATACAGATAATATACAATTCTTGCATTTTTACAGTATTTCAACAGCGATCTTTTCCTTTTGGAAGGAAGCTTTGTCCTCATAAAGATTCTACTTTTCCAGTATTTTGCTGTTTGTCCCTTACTTTCCTTTATTTGTAATTGTATGGGCTTATATTAGTGGTGTGCTTCAGGCAGAGCCAAAACCCAAATCAAACTGGGCTAATTTGGAGAGTTCTGTGAAACATCTGAAGCAAAGCAGGGCTCATCCAAAGTGGTTTGAACCTGAATTTGAACACTCTGGAAGATTTGCAGTTCAGAGAGGCAGAGACTCTGAAAGTTGATACACTAGGTAAAGAGAGGAGGAAGGAGAGGAGGGTATACTTCTGCGATGTACAGTTTGGAGTTTTTAATCACTCTGCATGGTTTTATTAAGGGTTTACAAGCCCGGTGCTCTGGAGAAGAGATATTGAAATAAAATACATCAGGACTGTACCATTGTTCAGTGATGTTTGTTAATTCTCTCTCCCAAGAACAGAAACTATAAAAAAGTTTTGGTGGAATCTGTGCAACCTGGGACACTGTGACATCAGGTGCTTACGTGGAAAATGCCAGAGTTTCATGTTCTTCTGCTTCTGCCACTGCATGCTCCACCAACAAACCTGACCTATTGCACTTTCTGTAACTTGTCCCAATGGAGCAGAAAACAACCAACGCATTTATCACTTTTCAATCATCACAACTCCCTGTTTCATCTTCTGATCTCCTCAAGATCTCCTACCCCCTCAGGAGCAACTAGACTTCCAGATATCCTTGCATGACACATGTTAGAAGACCAGGAGGAACCTAGGCCCTCAGAAGAGATGGCTGGAGTCTACATCTGTCAAAAAAGCAGACTCTTCTTCAGAGGCAGAGGCTGATCTTCCCCTGGTCAGGGCCATCATCCTGTGAGAAGCAGCACTTGCTTACTCCTTAGAAGACCCACCATGAGTAGGGCTCTGGCCTAATGTATGCTGATGTGCTCCAGTTTGCTCTAATGTAATGCAGCTGAGCCATGGCTGGGACTCAGCAGGCTCCAGCCGTATAAAGCCTTCAGTGTCTGCTCAGCCAGGGCTGAAAACCGCACCATTCCTCAATTCCAGCGCCTTCTGCCTTGTCTCCTGAACCTTGCCTTGGTGACTGACACTCTGTGCTACTATGGGACTTCTGCTTGACTGTGCTCCTGGATGTGTGATGAATCTGGCAGCAAAACTGGGCTTTGGCCTTTGCCTGAACTTTGCTAGAGTGCCTGCCTGCTCTCTTGCCAGACAGAAACCTTGGTGCTTGACCACTGCCCTGTTTTGTGACCTTACTTTTTGGATTGCCCCGTAGCTCAGAGTCTGCTTCAGGCACAGCAGGACATCTAGTTCTTACACCTAGCCTTCTCAATTTGGGTCTGGTGCCACTTTTGCCATTTTCATGCAAATTATACAAACAAATTCATGACAGAGGTAAGGCAAAGTGATTCACTCCCCCTCCCAAATTGCAAACCTCCCCTTCCACAAGAAAACCACACCTCTTCTGTGGAAATGTTGCAGGTTTCTTAAATAGGCCCATTTGCATGATGCATGTCATTTTCATAATAATTTGTACAAAATCATTGTAGAATAAGCACATCTTTACTTTGGCAAACCCCAAACTGTAAATGCTGCTATTGCATAAACCTTCCTACACCTGTTACTTTGAAAAGTACTCTGAAAAGAGGTATATCTGGTCCTACCAGTGGTTTATCTGGTCCTATTTCATACAGAACAGAACAGTTCTGCTATGTAACATAAAAGCTGCTGTATCCTTAAAAAATCAGACTTGAAAAGCATATGGCAAGCAACACCCTGCACCTATTGGCCTGAGATTTAGCAGGAGTAATCGTCTCATACACAGCTCTGTCTGCAAATTTCCTCCAATTCTGGGAAAAGAAAAAATCTTTAGTCGTTTGTCAATGTCCAGTGGCAGTTAATGACAGGTATAGAGTTGGATTTTCAAATCAAGATTCAGATCTGAAGTAATGCTGGCACTCTCCAGCTTTGTCCAAGCTGAATTGGGCTGTTTTCCGAATGACCCAATCCAGAGCTGAATCTAACCTTGTGGTCAAGGCACCCCCTTAGCTGTCTAATGTCTACTAAAAGATATAACATGCATAGAGAAACAAGTGATAAAAACATTTATTCTTTCTCAACTTCTGTATTCATTTCTTCATACAATGGAACATATATATATATATATTGATCTGCAAAGTTAATATACCCCTCTGAAAACTGTAGAAGCATCAGTTAAGTTTCAGAAGCAAACAAGGCAATGTGTGGAAATATATCAATTATATCTCCCAACATTTGTGTGTTTTCTTGAACGCAGCATGGGTGCACTTCTGAATTTGACTGGAGTGATTTGTGGCCAACAAGGAACTGAGGGACTGGCAGGAACCCCTCCTATATATACCCCGGAACCAGAATGGGAGGGGCTCCAGCATGCTGAGCTATGGAAGTTTCCCCAATCTAGACCTTGTGCAGACACAGAAGCCTGTATGTGTGATGCACAGAGACCACGGAGAACAACAACACTGCGGGTTGCAAGGCTAATGTCCCCCCTCAGCCCAACTTTCCCATTTTCCTTTCCTGAGTTCCTGCAGATGTTTCAAAGAGCAGAAAGAGGGCTACAGTATCACACTGCAGAAAACAAAGATATGTCTTCAATGAAACCTCCTACCAGCTGCTCAAGTATTTTCGAGCGTGTGCAGCTCTTTGTTACATTAGCAATTTATTTTTAAAAACCCATTTCTCCCTGATATACAAGCACAACACATACCTACTACCATGTGTTGCGTATTAGTATAGTTATGATCTTAGAAGTCCTGCATCTCTTTATTACAACTGAAGACATGACATTTTAAACATTTATTCAAAATTTGTGTATTCTGCATTCCAGAAGAAAAAGTTAAAGCAGACAAAAATGTGTCTTCTGGAATAAATGAGACCAATGAATGTTGGTGCATATGCAATATTTCACCACACTGCATAAAGTCAGCTGGCTGTACCATTCATGCACCATATCCAGGAATGAGCAACACAGACACATTTTCTTCATTACCTGATCATTAAAGGAACTCTCCAGGAGGTACAGAACTTGAGCATTAGCATTTTCCAAAAATGCTTTAAGACATGCTTGGGTGATAAACAGTGTCTAAGTTATGTTTATGGTACAAGGGGCTTTTCCCTGAGATACTTTTAACTAATTAGAATTCTTCTTAGTTTTTAGAATGGAAGGTATTTTAATGTGAAGTAACATATATAAAACAACAGGGGTTTCCCCAGATGTTACTAAATCTGGATCCTATCCAATGGTAATAAATTAATCAGTAACAATTTGTTGCCTTTTCATGACACCCAAAACCTGTCTCCTGATAAGCAGGCTTGTCTCAGCCTACTTAAGGGCAAGGTCAGAGCTCATAAAAAATAAGACAGGAAATCACACTTGAAAGAGACAGATCAGGTAATACTTTTGAAGGTGCAGTCTTCACATGTTTAGACAGAAGAAAGTCCTCTAACTCTCAGCATTTCACAGCCAGCCATGGTACCTGGGAAGTGCCAGGTGTGGCAAGACCTCTTTTCTGTGTATGCATGCCCAGCATCGACCTTTTAATGACTGCACCAAACATTGTTCCAAACATTCACTTCCAGTGATTTATTTTCTGATATTTTATTGGCTTTCTTCTAACTACATACAAGTTCTTGAAAGAAAAATGAACTTTCCATGCACAACTGTATCTTTGGCACATTTCTGTCAGATTTTTTAAAAATTATAATTACTACTTTGCACTTTCGTATTTTTAGCTGTGGATATTAATTATATCCCTAAAGAGCCGACTAGACTTTTATGCTGCTGATTCCTTTACAGAAAATGATAGCCCTATGGAAAACCAATCCCCTCCCTCCGCATAAGGATGTAGTTCCTACGTTCTCAGCAAACTAGCTGGTAAGCTTAACTTTGACTCTCTCTCTCTCTCTCTCTCTCTCTCTCTGTGCGCGCACACACACACATGCATCCACATGCGCATGTATTCACTGATCTTTCGTGTCCATGGATTAAAGTGCTTCCATTTTAATTCTGCTTCCAATTTATTGTGGAACAGTAATTCACCATAAGCATTGAAGAGCTCTAAGTTGGAAAGAATCTTTCTGAGGGAACACCTTTTTCTCAGTATTGAATCTGGCCCCAGAAAACTTCTTCTGTTGTCTGATTTTTATTTGCTCTCTCCAACCATAATTCCTCACACCACAAAAAAGAACTGCGAAGCCCCAGATTCTTTAGCAGCTTCTTAAAGGAAAGTGTTCAGTTCTCTTGTTCTCTTGATCATTTTAGTCTATTACTAGACTTTTCGCAGCTGTATAATGTATTCCGTTTTGAGATGGGGTAACCGGAATTGTGCACAGTAGTCTAAATGTGACCACGCCATTGATCTATACATATAATATAGCATAGTATTTGTTGTTCTTAGCTGGGAGAGCCAAAAATAAAAATACCCGAAATGAGGTAAACTGGTGCCTTCTCTTCCCGCTATGCAAATCAATGTCTCATCAGCGGCTGGAGAATGCAGCAGTGCGAAAATAGCACCCGTGGCAATTCCCAGGATTCTCTGGAGGAAGCCATGACAAAATAGTACAGAAGCAGGATTATTCAAAACATCTGAACCCCTCGGTTCATCTGTGGAGCTCAGAGCAGCCGAGCTACACACTCACACCTTCCTTATCCTTGTCACTGGACATTAGGGTCCGAGTACAAGCAGCTGGCTCAAGCTCACAGTGTCCCTCTGTGCGAACAAGACTCTGGACCCTGCCTGCCTGACCCCATCCAGCGGCTTGGGGTTCATTTGCTAGTGCAGGGATAATCGGTGGCAGCCCAACTGCTGGTGAAGAGGAAAGAGGAGCAAACAAGCCCAAAGCTTGCTGCTGTTCATGTACGTAATGTATGGTTGATTGCACCTCCTCTAACTTGGTATCCTCCAGAAGAGTAGGACTGCAAATCCTATCATTCCCAACCAGCGTGGCTCCTAGGAATGATGCGAAGTGCAGTCTAGCGCATCAGGAGATCATCAGGTTGGGGCTGACTTAGCAGTATGTACACAGTATGTTAGAAGGCTCTTCACACCTATGAAAATGCACACAAATGTTCTATTTGTAACAGGCTTCTTATGAGTTCCTCATTCACTCTCACACAACTTCATTGCCACACTTCATTCGTATATCACTTTCCCATATGCACTCAGATGACTGACTCTTGTTATGTTGTTCTTCTCTTCACTTCACCCTATCTCATCAATACCTGTGATCCCAATTGTTCAAATCTGGTTTTGTTATTTCAAATATAAAGATTCTTTTTGTCAATCTATGTGTGGGTGTGCACGCGTGCATGCATGGGGGACAGGCAGACATTATCAAGAGTCTTCAGAATCAAGATGGCAACAACCACAAGGAAATACTGATATTCTCCCAGTATGAAGAACATCCCATGGGTTCTGAAAAGTATGGTGATCACCCAATTCATGCGGACAATATTAATGGCCATGGCCAATGTTATGCTGCACCATGCAATGGTTTCACAGAAGCTATGTGACACCTAAGCAGCAGCCCTTTCTATTAAGGATCCTTTAGTGCTGTAAGTCACTGGAAGGCATGATATAACATTACAACTAATCAGATTAAGTACCTGCCCATCTCTATTACCAAGTAACTTTTAATTCATAAGGATAATGGTGGCAGCAGCTGTGCTCATCCACTCTCATAAAAGGTCTGAGGTCAAACTCTCAGTGACCATGTTACCATATGGTTTGATCATATAATCCTCTGACCTAAACTGGTATATACATATTTTTAAAGCACTTCCAACAGGTACCTGTTTAATGATAACCCTTTCTTGGAAACACCAAGGAAAGAAATGACATGTGATCCTTAGGCAGTTTTTTCTAAATTGCTCCTATTCCTGTATTAAATCAAAAATGCTCATAAAACAAAAAAAGTTCTGAAGAATGTAGGGCCATGGATGGTTCTGAGTTTAGAGTCCATTAGCAAAGCTGACATTATAACTCTTATGGATGCTTGCCATATTAAGGTGCCCTTTTTCATCCTGTGGCCCTCCAAGCATTTTGGACTACAACTCCCTGCATTCCTGACCACTGGCCATGCTGGCTGGAGATGCTCAAAGCTGAAGTCCAGAACTTTTGAAAGACACCAGGCTGCGCAGGTCTGCACCTGCATTTAACATTAAACCTTTGTTCCAGCTCATGTGGCTTTAACGCTATTTGGCACTAGCTGGGAATCCAGCCTTGGATTTCAAGTTCTAAGAGAATTAGGATGCTGCTCCCTGCTACCTTTCCGGTTCATTCTTAGATTTCAATGGGATACCAACTCTAGCTTGATTAAGCATTGCACCTCTTCAAGCCTCGCAGTGTATGTCTTTCCCCTCCCTACTTGGGATCCTGACATCCTTTGTGCATGTGATGAAGTCGGTGCTTGCCTACAAGTCATGCCACGATGTGTGTGTTGGCCATAAGCACAACACACAATTACACATCCATGCACCATATTGTCCTTGCTTTTTCCTAAATCTACCTGAATATAAAATCCTCAGGGATTAGCGTGTACAGCAGAACACATTCGTCCTCTTCAATGTTTTTTAGTCAAGGCTAAAATCGTTCAACATTCACAGAGTGTTACTGTTTCAAGCCTTCACCACCCTCCAAGATTTCCTGTCTCCCCCACCCCCGTCCCCCAAAGCACCTCGATCCTCCTTGAGCAGCAGCGCCTAGGACAAAACTATGTTCTCCACGTGAAGTCTTCTTAGTGCTGATTACAACCGTGCGGTTTTGTTCCCAAGCCTGTTAATGCCATCGAAACAGCCTTTTGCACAACGACATTTCAGTGACAGCTCCTGCACTCTTTGAGTAAAAGGCACCTTGGCAGCTACGCTCTTTGGCAGCTATGCTGACTTGAATTCATTCAGCATGCATTTCCTTGGTGAAAGCGTGTGACCTCTTCCCCTACTGTGTGCCCCACATTGCTTTTCTTGTTTTCTAACAAGGAGCTGTGCACCGTGGTGCAGCTAGGCCTGGAACCCAGGGCCAAGGTCTAGAGCTCAGAGAGCGGCAGGTGATGGGGCCAGCTAAACAACTCAAAACGTGGGCTAGTGAATTCCATTTTATTCCTGTTGCAATCCTGGTGCTATGATTTAAGTGACTTTAAAATGTGGACTGCAAATGCTCCTATTTCAGGGTTGACAAGGAACTGTTGTTTTGCTCTAACTTATCAGGAAGCAGGGAATGGTAACTGGGGGTGGGGGCAGAACAGTGTGCTTTAGGCATGACCATCTAAAGGGGTGCCTCATTAGGCCATTATGTCCAGGGTCTACAATTAGGTAGCTGTTCAACTTGCTTGTATCTTCTGACTATTTTCTGACTTTGACTTCTTCCTTCCTATGTACATTGATTGCTTCTTGGTAATGTCTCTCTTCGTACTTCCTGTGACTTTCTGATCATTACGAGGATTCCTATCTGAATCACTTATGTTTTCAGAGATTCTCACCATTCTTCTTCATTTTTCACGGCTATAGCTAGTAACGAATGCTTCCAGCATAATGGTTTTCAGAAGCTGCCATCCCCATTCACAAACTCCTTTTCATATAGCTTAATCTTTCCATGGCACTTTGCTTAATGACACTCCATGTTTGGAAAAATCTGCTTTTCTAAAGCCTAATGCTTGTGCTTCCCCTCTCCCCCTGCCCACGCTGCTTCTTTCCTTATGATCATGAAGTCTGACACTTTGCAATCCTTTCTGCCAAGGTGCCTTTTACCTTCACCAAACCAAATCTAAAAGGCTTAGCCAGACATACAAGGTCAAACGTCCTCAAGGCACTTCTTCCTAACTAGTATAGCACCATGTGCAATTTTGCAGCACTGTAACACTCAGAAGATTAAAACAGAACTTCAGAGGCTTTTGACCTTGTTGCTCCATTGGTGCCATCTGGAAAAGAGCTGCTGGGGATGGTTGCACTGGCAGTTCAGGACACTGGTAGCATCAGTCAGTGCCTCCCTCGGTCTACTTTCTCAACATCTCTGCCACCAGCAGCTCTTGCTCTGCATCCTCTTTTTCATCATGGCCACCACTTGCTAGCCGGAGGGGAAGGGAGCCACTGAACAATCCGGCAGTGACAGCTACTGATCTTCCTTCTCATCGCCGCCATTATCTGGGTCAGAGCCAGAGGCAGGCAAACAAGCAGGCTGCAGTGATGAGAGGGAGAAGCAGTTGACGCCTACTGCAGCCACGGAAACTCTTAGGTAGAGTTGAGAAATCAACCTACGGATTACTTAGAAAGGGGGCATGAAGGGAGGATCTGCAACCAGTTAGAGGACTATTTCAGTGCTTCCACACACTTAAGAGGAGGAATATGTGCTAACTGTGAGTTAGCTTAGGCTGAGGGTTAGCGAGCTAAAGCTGCCCAGTGCGTTTCAGGCTGAGTGAATGCTAGAGACCGAACCTCCAGAACCCAAGGCTCCAATCACTATGCCACTCATGGCAGAACACACATACAACCCTGAAAAAAGGAGACAGAACGAGAAAGAAAGGGAACAGATGGTGCACCCGCTACTGGATCTTTCCCTCCATAACCATCTGAAGAAACTCCAAGGATCCTACCTACTGAAAATATTACAAAACCTTTCTCTTTCTCCTTTACTCTCCTCTCATCTACCCATCTGGCAAGTGGGCCTGATTCATTGTAAGGGCAATACATTAGCATAAGAAAGGTGGAAAAGGCACTGGGATGGAAATCTGGCAAAGGCATGTCAGAGAAACACTACAGTTCTAATGGCTCAGCATTGGCTAAGCTTGGCAAGAGCTGCAGTGCTTCTCTACCATTGTTACTTTCCTTCAACTGTGCATGCAGGTTTTAGTAGCTTCTTCATCTGCAATTCGTTCTCAATGCATCCCAGTATGTTTTTGAATCACTGTATGCTGCTGGGCGATTCCTTCCAACTACTATCTAGACAGATGATCCTCGTAGGTTAGCCTGTTTTTCTTATCTCCACAAATAATTCCTCAATTATCCACTGAATTTACATTTATTTTGGAAGCACCTTAAAGGAACTGCAGAGTCCACAATGGGACTAAGATGAAGGTGGAGCTTCATTTAATAATTCCTAGAGATGTACTTGTCTGTTGCAGCAACAGAAAGTCGTGGTTCACACAGAACAGGAAACTACCGTTGCTAAATTTCCCACATAGCTTTTTGTTGCAGCAAAAGCTACCATTTGGAATATTGGGGGAATAATATTGCTTCTTGTTACATGAAAACCCAATGAGACTAGGTTGCTGGAATGGCTAACAAGCCACCCTCAACCTTAAAACAGGCCATGGGTTCTCTAGCTGGCTTGTCAAATACAGTAACAACCCATGGTCACTAATCCACATAATAAGTAGCTACAGCACCCATGCACCACATGCCAAATATTCAGAAGGGCAGCCACCATCACAATGAAAAGCTTCGTAAGGAAATTCCCCCTCCCCCCCATGGAATCTCCTTCCATGCAAAATCTGAGCCATGGTATTGTGGCATCTTAAGGATTATCATTTTCTTATGGCGTAAGCTTACATGGAGTGCAGCCATTTCACCAGATGCATGAAATGTTATTCTGTATTCCACAATTTGTGTGCAAGCATGTACTTTTGCACGTATGTGCAAAATGACACACAATCACACACACAGGGAGGGGGGAATGCAAACAGTGAGTCCAGAAAGCTTATGCCACATGACTTTCTACTGTCCTTATTTAGTAAACAACCTATCAATAGTGACATTTCCATCATGAAAGCAATAGCCCCCAGGTAAAAACAAGTCATAGTTCCCTTCATTTCCAGCAACTTCCAGATATCCCAGTTGTTTTCTGTAGTTATTCTATTGTTATACAAGCTTGTACAACAAGATTCATTAAACTGTCAAGGTATCCATGTAGATATTCTTCACAGATTTTTCAAGAAAGATCACATCTCTGGTCAGTAATTGCTTCTTAAGTAGTATTAGCCAGTGATCAAAGAAACAGAGTCCCACAGGACAATATCAGCTGCATTACTCAAAGATTCCGCTTGAGAAAGTGTCTGTCCCGGACCAAAAGTATTTTTTTTAATGTAGCCAGTGATCATATCCTCTCCACCTGGTAAGAGTACAGCATCTAGGTTACAGAATCAGCATTTTTGGAGCGGCAGGGATGCTCTAGAACCACACTCACTTTACTGACTGAACATTCCAAAAGTACTACTTCTGTGCTTTTCCTCTGTGAAGAGGAGGGAAACCAAACAACCATCACTACAGTTTTCCAAGTTATAGCTGGTTGGTTATAGGTTGTCCTAGCTGGAACTCTGATTTCACCAAGAAGTCCCACTCAATTTCTGGAGGCGTTTTTCACTTAATTTCCTCCCTCCTTCACACACCCACACACACACCAGTTAATATAGTGATAAAGAAATGGGTAAAATGCCTGAGATTTCACATACCATTTTTTAAAAATATAGTGCTGTTTAAGAGAAAGATTGGTAGCCGACCCAACATTTGATTTGCTTGCTTGTCTGTCATTTTAATTGCAAAGCTGAGAAGGAGCAAGGCTCATCTTTTGACTTCCCTCTGATCTGCTCAGTGGCATATCCTTAAATAAAGTTATCAAAATACATATAATCATAAAATACAGTAACAAATATATGAATACAGGTGTAGTAGATAACCTGCAACATATCAACATACAATGTTTTGTTAGAGATTTGTTGTTAGATCCAAATACTACAACAAATGAAATGGTTACAGAAACTCATCCTCTAATTCATAACTTCTCAAGATCAAACTACTCACAACAATAATCATCTAGTTTATGCTTAAAGTAAACAATTACCATTCAGGAATACCTATCATGGAAGCCTCAATCTGGATCAGAACCACAATGGGTGGAAAGAGCTAAAGTCCCACTGTCCTTCATCCCAGCATCCTAATCCGGACTGAACCCCAAGAATGGCTATTTCTGATATAAAGAAACATGTGCACTCAAGGGAAAACCATGTGATTAATTCACATAAAGTTGGACTTACAGTATGAGAAGCACAGGTTTCCAGGACCAATTTATCCTCAGAAGTTTGTAGCGGCTTTAAGAAAAAATAAATGGTCAGTTTAGCTAACGGAAGGGCGCAAGGATTTTAATGCATGTTTTCAAAAAGTGTGAGGCAGGCCTGTTGGCTGGGCACTGAAGCAGATTACTGACTGATTTACCACTTCCTAATCTGTGCAATGTTAATGACTTTGCTCCCGGGTCTCATTTGTTTTGATGAACTGGGGACAACTCGACAGCACACTGTGTTGCCAGCTTTGCGCTTTCCTGAAGTTCCTAGTTCGGGAATCTGGGATGCTTAAAATGTGCTTCACAGGGGATTATGCAGTCCCTCTGCAATACTTTGTAGAGTCGTCACAATTACTGCACTATATCTGGTACTAAGCAAACGTTATACATCTTTCCTGATAGCCTATGTATCATTTTAGGAAGTACAGCTAAAATCTGTAGAAGCATATGGCCTCAACCATCTGGGCAACAAGTTCCACTGGGATGCCACAGCGAGCAGCATATGCAGCACACCTTGCACATGATCTCCAGCAGTTCGAGCAAGAACATGAGGGGAGTAGCTGTTTTTCTTAAGGCAGTGCTGAAAATAGCCTCCCATATTTTATTCATATGACTCTCAAACCACCAGCTGAATTCAGAACCGTGACATGTGGTGATAGGCTGAAGTCTCTGACGTTTACAAAACCATCTTTTAAAGCCATACCCAACAGATTTCTAGACCGTGGCAGATACATGGAATTGGACGTTTTACAAGATCTGCTGTTTTCCCTCCTCTTCGCGGCTTTTTGGAAGCGAACAGCATTGCTTGTAAAAGGTATGCAATGCCAAAGTGGTGAAAAGGTATCAATTGAATGAGGTATCTATCTATTAGTTATGCATACAAACGCCTCCTACAACCAGGTGTATTGGTGGAATATGCTTCTTGGATTACAATGAAGCAAACATATCTTGGCTCTTCTGAAATATCTGCTGATTACCTTACACATGCCCCAATACAGGGTAATATTCGGTTTTTAAAAGAGAAAAAATGGAGGAGAAAGGCAAGGAGAGACAAATGCTTCCTTTAAACTTAAGGTGAATGGAAGGAGGAGTTTTTCCTTGGACAGAGGAAAAACATGGCAGTTCCCACTGAAGTGGGGCAGCTGGAGTTTAAGAAGTCAACATTCCCCACAGCTATGCCTAAGGGGGGCACAATCCTAGGCATGGTTAGCCAAGGAAAAAGTCTACAACTCCCATCATTCCCCAGCCAGCACTAGACTTTTTCCAACTAAACATGCCTACTGTTGTGCCTTTAAGTAATTCTTTATCTCCTGACCTTAATGTTTAACTTTGATATGGAATCACTGAATTGATTGATTTTGTGTATCGTTGGTTGTGTTTGCCTGCTCCTCTACTCTGCTATTGTGTATTGGAAACTCAAAAGCATTACTCAGAGAGCTCCAAATAAATATGAACCTATTACAAAAATTTCAGGGTTCAATTCCAACCCTGTAAATTGGTATTTTTGTACAAAATGCTAACAACACCAACAATAAAATAGCATGATACTATACAATAGGGTTTAGAACCTCTGATGATCAGATATTGCAAAACCTTAGTATATAGTAATTAAGTGTATATTAAGCATGTACAGGAAGTATGAAGTACACTAACACTTTCATATGAGGTACTATTTAAATTAGTTAAAATTATACTGTTTTATTAAATTACTATTCCATAAACAAAGTAAAGACAATGACCAGATGAAGTGCAAATAAAACATCACTTGGAAACAAAAACAATGCACAAAATTACCACATGAAATCTAGTAAAATACAAAATGCTACCAAAGCATTGCAGCCTTAAGGTGGTTTCAGTCTGCAGGTCCCACTCACAAATGTAATACCACAGGCTGAAGCCAGATGTCCAGTGGTGGAAGTCTCCCGGCGAAAGCTGCAGGAAGTGATGTGTACAGGTAGAGGGCATGCATTATTTGCAGAGTGGAAGAAACAGGAAGGGATGCTTATTTCTTCCCTCACCAGCCACTCTTTCTTCTGATACTGCAAACTTGCATCTGGGAAGCAAGATGGATTTGCAGAGGGAAGGTTACAGGTGAGGAGGGATGACGCACATGTTGTAACTCGTGACCTCCTCCATCACCTTCCACCTGTCCAGCAGCAATCCACCTTCTGAGAGGTATCTCTGTTACTCCGTCCATCCATCCCAATTATATATCCCATGGGCCCAAAGAGCTCTCTGATTACATTATTAGAATGGCCCAAATTTTATTGTGGTCTCCAAACGTCCAAGCTACGTACATCCCCTAAGAACAGGAAATTACCCCTTTAAGCAAACAGGTAACCATGGTGGAAAGAGCAAGGCATAGGCAGTAGAGCTTTGTGAGTTGCCTATACAGAAGCCAGAGAGAATGGGAAGCATTCTTCTTTGTAAGAATCACCCCAGTGCATTAAGGATCATCATGCAGTGAAGTGAATGGCTTCTGTAGTTCTTCTGCTGCTGCTTTGTACTTCCACAACCCTGAAGAATGTTTCCATTTTTGTAAAGCATGTTAGTAGCCTTCGAGGTTTCTAAAAAGGACTGTGTGTGGAGGGTTCATCACCAAGTCACAATGCCACTCTGTCATCTTCTACCTTTTCTGTCTAGATGGCCATAAGACAGCCCATTATTTTTTGTTTCATCTGCACACCACCCAATAGCTGGAGCTCACTAGGTGGTTCGCAGCAACATATAAATGCTTACAGTACTTCTTTCCATGCAAGCTGAGGCTCTGAAGCCACAAGTGTAACTTCAGAGCCTGTTGGGGATAGCAGGATGTTGAAGAGGGGAAGTGTGAGCTCCTGCTAAGATATTAAGAAAATCAGTGGTGCCTCCTCTTCTCCTGTTCATGAGCACAGGCAGAAGATGAAGATTACCAAAATCAGTCCTCTATGGCTGATTTCTGCAGGGTGGAAGAGGTACAAAGGCAATCCTTGCTCTGCACTCAGTTGGATAACCCTCTGAGTTCAAAGGGACACATTGAATGGCAACCTAAGTTAATTACTTAGCTGCTGTAAGATATGATGACCAGTACCTTCAATGGCTAAAAAAAGGATTAGACAGCTTTAAGGTAAGTCTATCTTGAGCAGCATTCCCCAACCAGTTGCCCTCCAAATACCTTGCACTGCAGTTCCCATCATCCTCCAGGGAGACTGGGTGAGGAATGCTGGAAGTGGCAATCCAACACCTCTGAAAGGCATGAGGATGGGAAAGCCCGACCTACAGTAACCACCCTGAAACCTAAATGAAATTTACATGTTTGAAGGGAGTAAAAAGGTAAAGGTAAAGGTTTCCCCTTGACATTAAAGTCCAGTCATGTCTGACTCTAGAGGGTGGTGCTCATCTCTGTTTCCTACTGAGGGAGCCAGCGTTTGTCCGTGGTCATGTGGCCAGTATGGCTAAACACCGAAGTGCACGGAACGCTGTTACCTTCCCATCACAGTGGTACCTTCTTATCTACTTGCTATTACTACTCACGACAATAATCATCTAGTTTATGCTTAAAGTACACACTTGCCATTCAGAAATACCTAGCATGGAAGCCTCAATCTGGATCAGATATTATATGATATTTTATATAGTGCATTTTATACTGTATTTTAATGTGCTGTATAAACTGCCCAGACAGCCTCCACTACAGGGTGGTATACAAAATAAACAAACAAATAAATCTCCATATATGCACACATATGAATGTAAATTCACATATAAAATCATAAGTAAATATAAATTCGTATCTCCTACTTTATATGACTAAAATAAAGTTATGTAAACCTTTTAGAACGGGTGACAGAACTGCTCCAGGACTGATTGGGGAACTATGGCTCCAGGGATGCCACTCCAGGGATGCAGGCTCCTGTTCCTACAACAGCACTGTGTGCACACGCACAACCAGCATTTGTGCCCATTCTGTGAGAAACAAGCTGGGTTTTTTAGGACAAATTTGAAGTGCCACCCAAATCTACCAACAGTTTGGCTGCTGGCAGTAACAGGACAGGAAGAACATGTGCATGTCTTTAAATTATCTAGAGCCATTTCAATCTGGGTTTCAAGACTGCTACAAATCAGCCTTGGCCATCCTGATGAACAACCTTTACCAAGAGAGGGGCAGGGAAAGAGTGAGGCTGCAAATCCTGCTTGATCTCTCATAGGTTGTTGATACCATCAACCCTGGAATCCTTCTGCATCTGCTCCATGGATTGGGTACCACAGATACCATCATACATGGTTTCAGTCTACCTCACAGGAATAACATCACAGAGTAAAACTGGTTAACTCTTCCTCAGTCCTTTGACAATTAAGCTACAGAATTCTGCAGTGTACAATCTTTTCCCCACTGCTGTTTAACATCTATCTTAAGCTGCTGGAAGTGGTTATTAGGGGATTTGGAAATGTCATCAGTATGCTAATGACACACAGCTCTAGCTCCCTGTGATATCTGAATCAGATGAGGCTACACAAGTCCTGAATCAATACCTAGACTCAGATGGGCTGAATGAGGACCTAATAAACTTGGGCTGAATCCTGGTGAAAGCTCATGGTGAATGATTTGCAAGTGCATGTGGCTGGTCCATTGTCTGTTCTGGATGGGGTAGCACTACCTTAGAAAGATTAGGTTCCTCATCCAGGGGGTACATCTGCCTGCATAGCTATACATCGAGTCAGCATGTCACATCACCTTTGCTAAACTAGAAAGGTGTGGGCCTGCAGCTGTATGGGTAACCACATCTGGAAGGGGAGCAGGACTCAATGACCTTATTATGCCCCTTCCAACTCCTCTTCTCTTCTCCTGGACCCTTGGAGTGCTCCAGCTTTGAATAGTATGCCAGCTACAGGTTCTTGTAGTCATCACTGGCATGCTACTACCGAGCACATCCTGGCCACAATGGAACAGGTGCTAGTAACCTCAGACTGGATTGCTGCAACACACTGTATGTCAGGCTGCCCTTAAAACATCTGGAAACTGCAGCTAGGGTAGAATGCAGCAGCTCCATAGTTAGCAGGAACGGCCCCTTTTCAGTAGGCAACTGAGGGAACTACACTGGCTGCCTACTAGGTTTAAAGATGTTGTTAGTGTAAAGCCCAAAACAATGTGGTACTGAGATCAGCAGGACCAGCATGCCCAGTCCCTGGAGTCATCAGATGAGTTCTTGTGGTTGTGTATGAAGCTGAGGACAAGCTGAAGTCCACTCAGAGAAGAACCTTTAGTGCCTAAGGAACTCCCTGCCAGCTGATGTCAGGCTAGAATCAAACTTTGTTTTGGTTTCAGCACAAAATGAAAGCATTTTTATTTGAACAAGAGTTCTCTAATGATGGGTTTTAGTTCTGTAATCATAATTGCCTTTTATTGTTCACTGCTCAGATATTTTACGGACGCAAATGGATGAATAAACTGCATCAGTAAACACACATACAGAGGGAGAAAGAGAGTGACAGCAATCAGCAATATGCTATTCTACACTGGTCTGAAAATATTGGCTCTATACTCTGCCTTTTAAACTATCTATCAGTAAAGAGCCACAATATTCTCTCAGAATTAATAAATCTATGTTGAATGGAGCTAGAAGTGATAGAAAAAATATCTTTTGCTCACATGTTTTTAAAGGTATGTCCAACTCTTAAACTGAACACACGCAAGGGAGAGACTTAATGGGGAAACAAACAAAACAAAACGCAGTTGATGCTCACTGTGGGAACTGAGAATTACTCAGATTGCTAACTTTCACCTGGGGCATGAACTAGGAAGGAAATGCATCAGCATTCTAAAAAATTAGGTCTGAGAGAGCAAACTTATTTAGGTCCCACAGCAGCTGCGCTGTAGGGATTTGGATTGAAATCCATCATTATCTTTCAGTTAATACCCTTTCATGGACCACTGAGTGGTCATATGGTGTTTACCAACCCTGGACACTTAAACCCACTTGAACAGCCTTTGTGCTATAATTTGTACCTCAATACAATCAGATTACTTCTAATCTAGACGATTTGTGTCCTTTATGAGGACAGATCAACCCTAATCCTTAGAGACCTAAAGCACAGTTTTCAGTTTTTCCATTTTATGGCAGAGAGGACGAACAAGTATTTCTTCATGACCATGCTGCTGATGCTTTAGTTTTAAGTCTCTGGCTCAAACTAAGCAAAATGAAAGTGTTCATTTCACAAAGCTGTATGCACGACAATGCAAGCTACATTTATTTGGAGGATTTTTTAAAAGCAGATTGCTTAATATTGTTCTAATTATATTTATCTCATGCTTAGCAAAAACAATGGTACTATCCAGTTCACATAAGAGATGTTCAAACCAAAGCAGAGTACAGTACACAAACATTTTTATACTGCTGCATTTAGTGAATAAAAGTGATTGAGTTAAAGTCAACATTTGTGTGAATGTGCATTGAGCAAAACCTTCAAATACAAGCTGATTGGATCTGAGCTATCAGGAACTGATGAAGGAAGACGGATTCTTAGGGATGTGGCTGATATCTCAATGAAAATGCTGACACAGTGCACAACTACTAGGAATAAGGCAAAGTCCAACTTGGCATAATTGGGAAATGTATCAAAAATAGAACTACCAAGACCATACTCCCATTAGACAAATCTTTGGTATGACCACACTTAGTATATTGTGTACAGTTCTGGTAGCCACACCTCAAAGCTGTATTACACAGCTGGAAAACTAAGAGGACTACTCAACTGACCAGGGCTTTGGAGCAACTCTCCTAAGAAGAAAGATTAAAACAGCTGACATGGATTAGCTTAAAAAAAAATAAGGAAGGAAAGAGATGACAAAACCGTTCAAAATTATGCATGGTGTAGAAAAAGTGACATTTTTCTCCCTCGTCCAACAATGCTAGAGGCTGGGGTTATCCCATGAAGTTGATTCATGGGAGATTTAGGACAGATAAAGAGAAGCACTTCTTCATACAGCTAATAGTTAAATGGTGGGATTCACTGCCACAGAAAGTAGTCATGATACCAATGCGGACAGTTTTTAAAAGGGACCAGACAAATTCATGGGGCTATAAATGGCCATTAGTTTTAATAGCTAGATGTTACCCCTAGTATCAGATTCAGTGTGCCTATGTACACTAGTTGCTGAGGCACATGGGTGGAAAGGTACTGCTGCATACAGATCCTGCCTGTCTGATCCTGTAGGCAGCTGGCTGTCCACTGCGTGAACAGAAAACTGGACTAAAGAAAGAGCCTTTTGGCTTAATGGGTGGGATTGGAATCTAATAAATACATATGCTTTTGTTTTGACTCATACAAGGAGCTTGTTGCAACCCACAGAGTTTGTGGCATTTTCTGTTTGAACTGGTGGCCCTTTCAGATTCACAGGATTCACGAATTGGTTCTTTGGGTAATGTGACTGATGTGCACAAGCTTGTTATGAGTGATCAGCATGAAGGAAAACTGCTCTGCACATGCTCAGCAACACTCAGTTTTAGAATATCATCAGTGCAGTGTATAAAACAGATAATAAACCTACTAGGTCAAAGGGATAGCTGGTTCCATGGACACGTACTCTTGTAGGATGCTACCCACTCTCCAGTGAAGTAAGTTAACAAAATGAGCCCCAATTTTAATAGAACTGGACTTGGCAGAAGGACTTTTAATCACTGCAACACCAAAAAAGAACTGAGATTATGGACTCAATTGTGTGAACACAGTATTGCTTATCATACAAAAGAGACGGTGTTTATGAAGTTTGGATTATTCAGTTCCGAGGGTAATGAAATGGAAACAAACAACAATCAAGAAAGCTACTGAAGCTATATATACACACATATCCCACAAACAGACATACAGGGTCTTTGTTTGCTTAGAACATAAGACCTTGAGTTTATAATATAATCAAGTGACAGAAAGCTCATAAAGGCAAGGTTGTAGGAGACAGAATGTGCTACTCAACAAATAAACTATGCCTGGGATCCAGAGATGACAACACACATGCTCACACATCCCTTCTATGAAAGGGGCAATAGCCTCTTGCACCTAATTCTGAAACAATGCAACTAGACTTGACATTATTCAGCATTAAAAGGTCTATGAATAGTGCTTGCAAGTGCCAGACACAAAGCTGGCTCAGTGGAGAAGTTGCAGTTACTGTGCTCAGCCAGTGACAATTCACATATTTCCAAGGTCACAAAGAGCCCTGTCCATTTAGAAAGAGATTGCACTTACCGCCCTGGCAAGCATGCCCAGAAGAGGGACTTGGCCCACTGCTGCTCCCCCGAGCCCAGTGCTGGGCTTGCCATCCCCTCCCCAGCTGCGTCTAGCTGCTCCTTGCTTCACCATGCTATGCAAAACCCAAGATGCAATGTCTCTCTTCCTAAAGGAGCATCCATGGTTCCAGTTTGTGTGTGGCATGGCACATCTGGCCACAGCCAACCATGGGAGTGCTGTGCTGCAGGACGGGGACCTGGGTTTGGTGGAGTGGGGACAGTGGGTGGCAGCTGGCTTTAATTTGGGCAGTGCAGCTGGGAGTACGCATGAGTGTCAGCTCAGATGCTGGGCTGCCCTGGAGGCTTGCTTTTGGGTAGGAGGAAGGGAAGGACCACTTGACAGCCCCCTCCTCTTGGACTGATTCCCTGCACCTGCACCCAACCATGACCACCAGCTAAAGGGAATCACACATCCTATTCATGGGGCAATGACAGTATGACCGATACACAGCAGTAGTTAATTCAAGAGAGCAAGATGGGAAAGTGAACTGAAGAGCTGATTTAAGTGACGTGGGGTGGGTCACTTGACTGCATACTCTGGAATGATCTGGGTGAGAAATTAATTGGCTTACTTCCTCTAAAATGTAAATTCCAGCTATTATTCCTCTGTCATCTATAATTAACAGCCTGGCATGTGCACATTTTTGGGATGGTGGAAATCCTCTTTTTTGGTGATGCAGAAGAGGCCAGTTCATCCATACCTGGATTTTGGTTACACTGACACCACTGAAGTTAAAACTTCACAATAAATGTGAAATAGGTTAATGAATATAAATATCTTAAAACGTGGCTGAAGAGGCAGTGGAATCATAATACTGCAATAAAAGCATAGAGAAGATCTGTAATAGCGTCTTTAAGATGAAAACTAATATGTGACAAATGCATAATTAAACTTAATGTTCATTGTACAGTTCTACCACAAAGCATACAATCATGGACTTTTAACACAGACTACCATAAAAAGACAAGAGCATTTAAAATACGGATTAATAACATTAATAATCTCAGGATGGTATTAATATCATGAACTATTTCTTGAATAATTTAATAAATATTAAAGAGAATGTATAAAGAGCCAGAAACTATAAACTAGAATATTTTGGTGATATAAGAGAAATGAAAAATATAGGCTGTTGCAACTGATTATACAAGAAACAATAAAAGGGAAAATTCGAAGAAGAAGAATGGTGCAGCTGAAAAGACTCCAGGAATAGGTTCAGGTAACAGAGTATCACTGTTTAGAGAAGCCTCATAGAAAGACTGTTTAGCCATGATAATGTTCAACATCTGGTAGGAGAAAAACAAGGAGAAAGAGAAGTGGACAAGGAAGAAGAGGAAGCAAGAGTGTTTGTTTTTCAATTTTTATGAAAAAGCCCATATTAGCATGCTTTATGGAAGGAACTCTCCTTTAATAAAAATATTAAGCCTTTATAAAAGACCTCTTCTTTAGTCACTAATAATTACAATTCAATTCAAATTACAATTTAATTCAATTTAAGTACTAACAGGATCATACACACCATGAACAAACAAACCAAACTTTCCCTTGGGCAACAATTAAAATTGTTTTTCTTTAGAAATATGTTTTCTTTTTTTTTCTTTTCTAATTATATTGATTTATCTCATTTCTATAGTGCTGAATAGCCACAGCTTTCCAGGCATTTCACAATAGTTCCTAAAATAAGATCATATTAGCTTCCATACACCCTGAAGTGCCTGATCCTGCCTAATTTTGAAAGCTAAGCAGGGTTAGGCCTGGTTAGAATCTGGATGGGTGACCTATGGTTTTATGATTACTGTTGTAAATTGCCAAAAGAGCTTGGGGTATGGGCTGTATACCCATATAATAATGATACTATAATAAAACAACCATAAAATTAGTCCAAAATACAAATTTTTAAAACAGTTACTAAAATATGATACAGAATAGACTTGCTCAAAACACAGGTGCCCCAGTCATGACATTCAATATCCTCAGATGTCTTTAAATGCCTCAGCCAGAGGGCTAGCTTAACCCAGCACCAAAAGGATGACAGAGTGGGTGCTAGGCAGGCCTTGGTGGAGCGATCATTCCACCACAGGGGGGTCACACCACCAATGAGAAAGGCTTCCCTCTTGCAGCCATCTTCTGAGCTTCCTTCAAAGGTGGTACACAGAGGAAGGTCCCAGGAGTTGATCAAGGTGTCCATGCAGATTGTAGCTACATCACCTGGAGTTTACCAGAGTGTAGATAACTGAAACTGGGCCATCTCTGTCCAGATATGGCCAAAGCTGGACCTCCAGTCAAAGCTGATAGAAGGCACTTGTGCTACTTAACCTCAAGAGACAAAGAGGAGGATCCCCTGAGCTATGAACCTGTGTCTTTGGGGAGGTGCAACCCCACCTAGAATAGGGTGAACACTCTCCATCCAGGCAAAGGAACCACCAGCTCATAGCAACTAAGTCTCATCTGGATTGAGTTTCAGTTTATTACCCTTTATCCAGTCAGGCACTGGTACTAACATAACAGGAACGTTACACAGGTACAGAGGTAAAGCCTGGAATGGTTGGGGATAGAGAAAGGGCAGAGACACATGCATTGTGTAATAACATGCAAGCAAATGCTCTTAAAATGTTCCTTATATTCAAAAGGTGGGGATAATGTAGCGATCTGCACAGTGGAAGGACGGAACGAGTTGCAGCTAGTACAAAGACATGACAGACTGGAAATAATTTTCCAAGTGGAAAGAAAGTGAGCTTAGATTCTAGCAGCAAGATCCCTGTATGTTTACTCCAAAGGAAGTCTCACTGAGCTTAGTGCAGCTTACTTCCAGATAATTGCACATAAGATTGAAGCTTGATCATCTGGCTAAGCTTATTTGACTCATTACACAGCATCAAACCTCCAATCCTGCCAATGATAAGGGTAGGGGAGCTGGCTGGAGGTCCCAATCCCCATAAAGCTGACCAGACCTAGAAAATCCTTTTGACACCCCCTTCTTATGAAACCCCAAAGTGTTACAACAACCTCACAGTTTTGCAACAACAAGTCTACATCTCACGTTAGAAGTCTGTTTATTGGTGCTAGTTTAAAATGATGATACAAGACAGCTAAACCTTCAATACCTATCAAAAATTTACATTTGGAAGAACATTTTGATGTGCAAATACTGCACTTTTTGCCAAAGAAATGTAAGAATATGATCAGGCTAAAGTATAACAAGAAATGACAGACTTGTTTCACATGTTACACTCGCGCAGTGCACACTGGTAAATGAGTCACACGTTCTCTGTTTTATGCTTCATGTTGATGCGGGAAATGGAAACTCATGATTCTTTGCTGTGGAATACCTGTACTGTACACCCCTAAGAGTCATGTATCATTCTGCAGGTGTCACAGGCAGGTTTCTACTTCTCTTATTAAAAAGGAATAGTAAGAGCAGTAGAGGAAGGGCGACCAACAAGGAACTAATCAAATACAGGCAGTGCAAAAGACAAGGAAGTACAAAAGGAGGTGCAAAAGACAGGGAACTAATCAGATCCAAACAAAGAAAAAGCAAAATGTCGCGTTTAACTTTGCAACCTACTTAGGTTTCAATAAAGTTGTGGCCCGCTTAATCCCATTTTTTTGGTGTCTGCATCTTTCTCCTTACAGCAGCAAGCAAAATATCTGCTTTGACAATGCAATCTATTTAGCTTACATGTCTAAAGGAAAGGCTTGTACTTTTAGAAGGATCAAGCAGATTTGCACACTCTAAGAGCGATGCAAGGACAAAAGTATATTGCTGGCTCCCTCTTCTAAAATTAAAATTTAGCAAATGAAAAACTACAAAACTCATTAACTCCATACATACAGATTAGCTACATATAGCCTCAGGCAATGAGATCTTGTTTTACCAATTCCAATTGTCAGTACCAAGTGAACAAAAAGTGCTAACTAAATAACAGATCAGTATTGTTCTGTCTTAACAACATTGCCTGGGTTCAGAAAGAGCTGAAACATAGGTTTTCATTTACTCTGAACCCAGCTATACTAATAAACTATGGTTGGTTAACTATGAACCAATCACAGTTTACAATCCATTTACAAACTATCACTTCCTTTCATGTTCTATTTGTGATTAATCAACCATAGTTAGCTGCACTAGCTTCAGATGACTGGACAAGCCACAATTCAACAAGAACACACACTTAACACATATACAACCTTTGAGTGTAGGTTATTGAGTCATCTGAATCCATTCAGTGTCTTGTTTTCAGCACTTGGTTAAGATTTTCTTTACTATTTGCTAACACATAATAGGGCTTTTTAGTTTTTTTTGAATCAAGTCCTTGTAGTCCTATTGTTTTTAATTTGCTTCCAAACAGTTTGAAATTTTTTAAGGTAAGTTTTATATGCATTTGATGTTGCTGTGAGGCACCCAAAGACCTCTGGCGATTTGGCAGTATGGCAATTAATGAGTGAATCTGCCTGCTTCATGTCACTGAGACATTCAGTCAGGTCACACTCAAAATGTCTTGAGCAGCACACGGGGGGGGGGGGGGATCCGTACAGCCATGCCATGCAGCAACTCCAATGTGTGAGAGCTGGCTGTTGGCATCACCCGCGCCATAAGAATCCTGCGACCAATCCATGCAGTTATAAACTCTCGAACAGGGGAGAAACAGTATGGTGCAGTGGTTAGAGTGCTGGAGTATTTATTTATTTATTTATAACATTTCTCTGCTGCACCCATCGCTGAAGCCTCGGGGCGGCTCACAAGGAAAATAAATAAAGCATAGACCAATATTAAAAATTTGGAGTTCTCAGCGATAATATAAAACCATTAAATAAAACGCAGATTAACAATTAAAATATTGTTTAAATAAAAAGGTCTTGGCCTGACGCTGAAAAACAAATAACGACGGCACCAGACCTCTCTGGGGAGCACATTCCATAGGTGGGGCGCCACCGCAGAGAAGGCCCTCCTTCAGGTACTCACTCTCCTAATTTCCCTCACAGAGTAGGGCTGGGGAGACGCAGGCTGAAATTCCAAAGCTCATTAAATAACCTCAGGCATATTTTTCTCTCTCAGTCTATCATCCCTCACAGGATTGCTGTGAGGATTAAATGGGAAAGGGCAACCACATATGTCACCTATAGAATAGGTGGGATATACATGTAGTATACATGTAATAAATGAAATAAAACATTACAGGTACAGCATGGAAATGCTAAACCTTTCAAACCCTTCGAGTCTAAGCAAGAATCACCTCACAAAGAAAACATCTTAGCAAGTATCTCTGTGATAAGAGGTCATGCAGAAACTGAGCAACACTCAACCACTATTCATATTTCACTTTACCCCCAGCAATGAATTATTTTGCATGGGGAAAACATTTGTGCATGTGTGGATGTTCTTCCTATTTCCATGAATTTCCATCAGAAATCTGCAGCAGACATTTAGGAACACAGGATACTGCCACATACACATCAGCCCATTAATAGGGTGCCCAGTGTCCTCTTTTACATAATTTATGCAAAGGGCTGCCCTGACCCAGGCCACCTTTGAAATAAAGAACTGTAAAAAGGGAGCGTGTTAATGGGGCTGAAGCTGCCCATCAACTGCCAGCATCTGGAAGGCAGATCACACAGGCATGCCAAGTCTTCCACACAATGGTGAGATTTTAGTGTATTTCCATTTAAAGTAATAGAAACAATAATCATTCTAAATTGGAATCGACACATACACATTAGCATCCACAAATGCTATGCAAAGCGATGACCTCTGCTGTTCTCTGTTTCGGTGCTGTCTTTTCTCTCTGTTGGCGACTTTTCAGGAGCCATTCCCATCAGTCCACCTGGTTCGGTATTGCTGATAATGACTTGCACTGGTTCTTCAGGATATTATGCAGAAGTCTCCATGAGCCCAAGCTGGAGATGCCAGAAGCTGAACCTGGGACCTTTCACATGCAGAGCACACAGTCTATCATTGAGCTACAGCCCTTCCATGGCAGTTCCCCACACTTCTGAGAAACCTCCAGCTGCTCACACTTTCTCCAGTTATCCTTGCCATTGCTTTGTAGGCAACTAGCGATCTCAGACTGGAATTTATGGATCACTGATTTCCTTTACCTTTATTGCAGGCAAGAAAGTAAGAAAAGAAAAGCTAATTTGGGAGCGTGGATGACTCAGAATTACAAACCACTACAAGCCAGACCACCCTCTCCTCTCTGTGGGAAATGCTGACTTCTCCCTGAACATCCCAGAGCATCTCCAATTAACTGGGAGGTGTGAGCTCATTCTAGCTTTCCACTTCATTAAGCCATGTATCATTTTTTCAACATAGGCACTGTAAAGCTATAAATCATGTAAGACAGAATGGGAACTAATTAAAGGGTCAGCTAAGCATATAATTTTGAATTGCTACAGATCAGAAAAATAGCCAAAATATACAACATTTTACAGAAAATACTGTATTCTTATGAAGAATCTCTCAAACAGCTATTTTCTCTGCCTGCTACAGGTCAGTCACAGTATTTTCAGCTACAGTGGAAGGTACATGGTTGGCAAGTTCCAAGCTCTGGAATACTAAACCAGAGTCACAGTAGTAGAAGTTGTAGCCAATATGAATAATAACTTTTAGCTGCATCTGTTTGTGTTATTTTGCACTAGAAAAAAGGGTACCATCTCAGACTTGTTGGACAGATATTCAGTATTGTCTTTAGTGCTTTCCCTTTAAGTATGGAAGACCAGCCCTTTCATGAGGCAGCTGCTTTGGGTTGTCATGAAAGGGGAGCAAATTGTTTGTTACGGTATTAGTGCGAGGAAGAGCTGCTTCTGAGATTTTCTATCTCTGCTGCCCAAATAACTTGGCTATTCATGGGTTGTGTGTCTCACACCCTGAGTAAGGGAGTGCTCTATTTGCTCTTCTACTTCAGTAAGGAAAATGTCCTTGGCTGGCCCTTCCTTGCCTACCCCTTTCAAGCGTGCTTTTCAAGAGAGGAGAACTCTCTAACAACTTTCATGGCCCACCTTCCTTGATTCCATGCACGGGGAGATGAACTTTAATACAACAGGAGAGAAATATGAGCATGTCCTGGTAGCCTTAACTTGTGCCAAATAATGTATTAGGCTGAGTTCATCCTATTCCACAACACTGTATCATGACACCCAGTATCTACATGCTATGGCTGCTGCCCACCACATGTAAAATTGTCAAGGACATTGTCAGCATTTTAACAGGGGCATTTCGAAGTGTTTGAGTGCTTACAAGCATCTTCAAGCAGAGAAGCACACAGCTTACAGCATGGCACAAGCCTGACAACAGGTCCCATTCACCTTAACTATTTAGGACAAGAACCACCAATGACTCAACCTCTGATAGTGTTCCAAAGCATTCTGGGGCACAGGGAAAAGACAGATTACAGCAGGCACTCAAAGCCTTGGAAGACCTATATTTTCCCTGTAAGGATTCTGAGACTTGTAATATTCCCAATGTGAATCATTCATTAACATTCTAGGAACACCTGTTGCTGTATTCAGTTAAGTTGCTCAGCTTGGGAGGCCAGAAGACGAGAGGGAGATGTATGAGAGCTGGTGCAGTGTAGTGGTTAAAAGCATGGGACTAGGATTCAGGAGATCTGGGTTCTAGTCCCAACTCAGCTATGGAGCTCACTGGGTGAGTTTGTGCCAGTCACAAATGCTCAGCAGAATCTACTTCACAGGGTTGTTGTTGTGAGGATAAGACTGAGAGTATGAAGTAAAATATGTAAGCCACCACTGCTGTGAGCTTTCCTTCCACCTGGGGAAAACTAATGTGGATATAAATATAATAAAATTAAGATGCTCTGTGAACACCTCCAAGCCTTTGCAAGTTATCAGATTGGGCATTTGCCAAAGCTCTGTGCTTTTTATATCAAGTACTGAAATGCTTGTGCGTGCTTAAAAAATTGTGAGTCATCACACACATCTGAAACACATAATCAAATAGAGCATCTCTTGCTGTAACTGCAGATTGATTCCACCATATAAACATGCTGCACATACAAAAACAAGCACACTGGGGAGAAGCGGGGAATATTCAATCCCCACCACTACCTACTTTCCAACTCAGGATAAGAAAAACATGCACTTTTCCTGAGGCTATTTGTTTCAACTCACATGGCAAAAGTAGCACTGCAGAGTTCAGGCCAGTGAGAGAAAGCACATGAGCGCCTCTGAATGGGTATATTCGCACACAACAGAAATACTATAATATGTGCATGTGCTCAAACACAAGCACTGGGGTTCACAATTTTTATTCTCCCTCTTGCCGGTAAAAATCTGGTTTCCAAAACATGAATATGGCATTGGTTTTGTTTTGATTTTAAGTATGGTCCAGAGTAATGTCTGAAGACACATCAGACAACCAGCATGTTGAAGCTAAGCAAGTCGGGGGCTGGCCTGAGCTTGTAGGGGAGACCACCTGGGAACCATACATAGCTTTCCTTGAGTTCCACAATGGGAGAAAGGTGGGATACAAATATAATAATGAATAAGTAAATTAATGAAAGGAAAATTGATACACACACACACCTGAAAGCTCAGAGTAAATGTGTAAACTGAGAAGCATGGCAAATTCTACAGGAATCTGTAGGAACAACCGGTGCCTTATGTACGGATATGAATTTCACAGTAAGAACATCTGAACAGCTATTGGAAGGACTGAGGAAGCATTCCCCTCCTGGTATTACTTATTTACATTTCTGCTAGCAGTTGTCTGCAAAATGTAAAGCCCTTCATGATGCATGTTTTTTAAAGATTAAAAAATGGCAAATCAAAGAACACTCTGCAGCAAGCAGGACAATGCTGAAACTCACATCATTTTTACTGCAGTATTCCCTCCAGCACCAGTCCTTAGAACAGGATAAGCACCGATAACAAAATCACTCCCTTCAAATGACGGCTTTGTTTAGATCAAGAAGGTAAACATGGGGGAACAGTTGCTATGCACCCCAAAAACATTCCTTCATCCATGCTGAACAATTTTAATCTAAGAGGCCATCAATTTATACAAGGAATCCTGATACACATGACAACTTTTCCACCAATATATCACCAAAAAGGCAAAACAGAAAAGGTGCTACGTACAGCACAAGGTCCTGCATTTAACAAACTTGGCAATGCTAGTCTACTACCAAATCATATCCTTCTGCAGCTCTTGATCAAATTAAAGATGGTTACAGCTAATTCAAGGCAGCTTGCAATATTATTATCACTGAAAGTTGATAAACAAGAAAGCTATTCCAAGGCACTTTCCTCTATTCAGTCCAAACATGAGCTCCTTCAACAACCAGCTTTCCCTCCATCCCATCCTAATACATGTATCACATGTAAACATTAAACAAAGAATACGTCCTTAAAAAAGCATGACCTGCATGCAGACATTCAAAGTTCCTCCACTCAAGCCTCAGTAATTCCTTGCATGGGCAGGCCACCAAATCAGGAAGGGATGGCTTCATGTGACTTTTAAACCTAGGATTGCAGACAACTTAGTCCCAACAAGCCAGGATCACAAAACAGCTTCACACCAGGCTTTGTTGTTAGAATGCAAACCCTGGCTTCTTTGGATTAGTTCTAGTTGCATTTCAGTCTTTCCTCAGAATTTCTACAAGCCAGATAGGGAGTAGAGGTGTACTGACTTGCAAACACACGCATGGAGAATTAAATTCTAGTTCATAACTTTTTTTTTCATCTGCTGCCCAAACACCTGTCAAGATGGGCAAATATTCTGCTTCAGAAACTGCTCTAGGCCTGGCTATAGCAGAGCAAATCATCAGGAGATAGAACAGAATCGTCAGCAATATGTAATTTGTGGGCAGAAATCTTGGAAAGTGATTTTGGTGTGGAATTGACATTACTACAAGTACAAAAAGTGCTCCTATTTTTGTCTGAAATGCTGGAGGCAATGAAGTACCTTGGTACCCCAACTTTCTCCCACCATGAGCTCAAAGTGATATAAGTGGGGTTCCAAATGGTCTCCCAGAAAATTACAAGCTCCTGACCTGCTTCAGAATGGCAATGTAGCATCCACCTTTGGATCATGCATTGTGATCCCTTTTGCCAAATGAGTAAAACGCTCAGGTGACCAGGCAAAATCACTCATCCCAGGCCCTGATGCCCCTCTAATTAATATAAATGTGTGTAGACACACTAGCAAAGGGCAGGAGGCACTAGTATCTTTAAGCAATCATTTGCAAAGTTGGTAACTAAAGACAAAATCTCAAATTACTTACTACAGGATTGCCCTCTATTAAGAAAGATGGGGAAAAGGGACATGTTTTCATTCTCTGTTCAGTAGTATACAAATACACCAGAAATTTATCAGAATTGATCTCGGTCTGTTGATCTGCCCAGCGCTTACACATTTCCACATAATATGTAAAGTTACAATGTTCCTGCTTGTCAAAGCAGGCCTGCCATCTGTGCTCTCTATGAAATCAATGGAAGTTCTACTGGATGTAATATTTTCACGTTCCTGCCCCACCCCCGTATGCCCCTTTTTGATCTCCCCAAGGCCAAGATGCACCCTCGGGGAGGCAGCCTGAGTGGTTCTTTCCAGAAGGAAAGAACAGCTTGAGGCAGGCAGGGGAGGGCTTGGCCTTTGGAATTCCACTGCCTCAGAGCTGGGGATCCTGAGAATCCTATGACCACCAGGCAACACTGGAAGGCCAAAGGATTATGCCTTGAATTGACTGATATTTAATGAATAATTGAAGAGAAAATGGAATAACAATGGGATATTTAGTCCCATGTGGAGAAATGAGGGCCAAAATTGTTGTATTGGTTTTATCCTTGATAATCATCAATAATAGAAATTTTGTAAAGGTTTCTCTATTACAAAAATATTTTTTAAAAAAGTGATACTCTGGTTGTTTAACAGATTATGAGTTGTATCCAGTGTTAGGCCTACTTAAGGTAGACCTATTAGAATAAATGGAATTTAAGTTAGACTAACATTAGACACAACCCTATTTATGACCATGAAATCAAATCCTGTAATAAATTTGAAGCACTGGACAGAGTAAGTCTACTATGTCAACAGGGATGAAGAAGAGAGAAATAAAATATCCAAGTGGAAACAGCATTCTCTCCCATTTGTTATGGAATCTACACCATCCAAACATCCAAAACAGCTTAGACGAACAGTGACTTTAAGTGCATAAAGTAGAAAAAGAATGTGGAAGAGTCCACCCATATTTATGGCAGATTATAGTAATACTTAACACCTTAAAGAGTTATCCTGAGGGCATTATAACAATGTTACTGAATTGACAGTATTGCTAATTGCTGGAACTGAAGCGCTCAGATTGGTTTACAAGGGTTATATATCTACAAACCTCAGCAGCTCAAGTTCTCTAATGCATTTTTAACATGTAAATGAGTAAGTTGTCTATAAAAGGCACGGTCAGTTTTTGCAGCTGATGCTTAAGAAAAATCACAGCTCCACACAGAATGTGTAACAGCTCTGTTAAGGGCCCCATGCTAGCTGTGCAATAAAATGCAACTTCTTTTGAGAATAAACAATCATGGCAAAAATTCTGCAGGAAAAGGTTCATGTCACAGGAAAACAGACAATTAAAATATGAAAGCTAGTGGAATTAATTAGTGTTGGGATGGTTAGTTTTGGCACAAGGAATTCTCTGTAAAACTATTAAGGCTTCCCTATACTGTAAGCCATCCCAAGACATTCTGTAAGGAATGGGATAGAAAAGCCTTTAATAAATTAATAAAATAAACAAACAATTTTTTAAAAAGTAAACCATAATCATTATTACCCATAGCTTTAAGTCACACGTTTTAGAAGAAGTGCTAAAGGACTAGGCATTGTTGTATCCCGATTTTTTTTCTTTTGGGTACAAATGATTTTGTCCTTGTGATTCCATTGCTTACCTTCACTTACTTATTATGAATTTAAAATGTATATACATGACAATATTTATTTATTTGACTTGTACTCTGCCTTTCTACCCAAAATGGTGCAGGTTACAGTAAGGGCAGCTTACAATCACAATCAGCTTACAATATAGCTTGATAAAAAAGAAGAATAAAACAATACACTGACCACAATCTTAAAAACAATGGAAGCAAAAACAGCCTTCTGCCCAGCAGATGCACTTACACACTAAAAGCCCTCTGGAATAAAATGATCTTCACTAAAGAGGTTAAAGAGGAGAGGGGAACCTGGACTCCCTCAGCAGTAAGCGGCCATTTTGCATTACCACTAAGCACATCTCTGAAGGGGGCAGTGAAAGACCGGCTCTGCAGATAATTTTAAGATCTAGGCAGGCTCACAAGAAAGAGAGAAGCTTTTCAGGCAGCCTGGTCCCAAGCCATATATGGCTACACAGGTTATAAAGCAAACTTTTCTTGACGAATACCAAGAAGATGTATTTAGATCCGGAGCTGAGTTCAAATGCAATTGTTCATGCTAAACCAAACAAAATTAAATATCTCAAATAAACTTCTTCACATTCTGTTAAAAGCAAAGAGTACGAGTCAGCAAAAGCCCATTTAATTCCCACTAATCTCAGTGAGAGTTCAGCATGTGCTTTAGAAATTAATGGGTCTAAACAACTGGATTGTTCGTTTTCAAAAAGTAACACAGACAAGCTTATGTTCAATTACAAATAAACTTTGATTCAGGAGTACAGCCAAATTAGAAAGGAATAACAGATTTACATGACTAGCTCATCTAATAGTTAGCTGCTTTCTCACACAAGACTAAAGTTATTTGTTCTTTCAACTCTCTGTGCATTCTAACACAGTGATGAGAATGCTAAGCTAATAGCCCCAGATGGAAAGAAACAGTGATTCTACTGTGAAATTTCTCTTCCAAAATTAAAGCTGAAAATATTTTTAGGGTGGGGGTGAGAAGAGTTCTCTGGCTACCGAGGAATCTTTTGTTCTGTTATAAACTTGACCAAATGAACTTCACTGTGCTGCAAATGCACACTATTCATTCTAGTGAAGATGGCTGTGGACTATACTGATGGAGTAATGTTACATTCATTTCACTTTGCAATACTCAGATAGCAAGGGAGATTGTTTATCTGTCCCATGGGTCACCCTAAGCAGTGGTACAGT
Source organism: Varanus komodoensis (assembly GCF_004798865.1). NCBI lineage: Eukaryota > Metazoa > Chordata > Lepidosauria > Squamata > Varanidae > Varanus > Varanus komodoensis. Next base: position 3,052,276 of record NW_025335548.1, read on the forward strand.
GCTATACTTTTTCAGTCACTATCTATTCAAACCAGTTGAATTTTTTAAAAGGGGTATTATCAATATACTGAAGACACTTGGGTCTATTTTTATGTTTTCAAAAAAATCACAAAAGCTGTGTTAAAATGGAAAACAAGTCCTGATGGCAACTCTTTTAACTAGGCAAGTAAGAGCCTTTTCAGGCAGGTATGCATTACAGATAGCAAAAATAGTAAATGTTTCAAATACCTAAGGTTTTTCAAAAATTTCATAGATCCTACTGTCCCTATGTGTGAATATGGAGAGAGAGCCTTGTTAATAGTTTTTCCCTTCCTGTGGCTGAGCATATGTACAACTTCAAGGTTCTCTCTTCAGGGCCAACCCAAGACATACCTACAAGTTAAGATGGCAACCGGTCCTCATTCAACATGCCTGAAAAGTAATTCTAACCTCAATCTTAGCCAATGGAATGTCTTTCATCACGCCAGAAGCAGCAGGTTGTTTAGGAGGACCAGGTCACATTCTCTGCCTTTTTAAATAATTGTAAGCAACCTTCAGGTTAATGGGAAAATGTGGTTTATAGTTTTTAATGGATGGACTCTAACAGTGTTCATCCACCAGTGGAATAATACCCAAAATTAGGAGCAGACATGCTGGGGAGGGGAGGACAGGGAGGTCCCACTGCATGAGAAAAAGTCTACTTTTGCACTGTTGCATGGGACCCATAATGGTTACCATTAAGGTTAAGTCTGATGTACATACACTCAAGAAACTAAGTGAGAACACTGTGTTCTGCTTTACCAAGTAAATACCAATGATAAATTGATTATATTTTTCAGAAGGCTTGAGCTAGATTCAGAATTTAAAGGATGTAGCTTTATTGATGGCAGACATGTTCACTTAAAATTTTCAGGAAACAAAACACAGCCATTGATTTTAATGCACCCTAAAAGGGATCAGAAAAGTACAAGAGAATTTGAGCATGAAAATGATGTTGCAACTGTGACACCTTTCTTGTGAATAAACAACACTGGCCTCATCTTTGCAATTTAACTAGCATATATTATTATTATTATTATTATTATTATTATTATTATTATAACATTTCTATGCCGCCCCTTGCCGAAACCTCGGGGCGGCTTACAACATATTAGAGCAAACCTCTTACTGAAGTTTCATACCCAATTACATGCTACCATTAGCAAACTTTTACTAGATGAAGAGTTCCATCCACGAAGTCAAACATCCATTTCAGTTGGGATGCCAGTGCAACTGCATTATATAATCTCCAATAGCAGTAGAGTCATGAAGATGGCAGCATGGTGAACAATACAAGACTTTCACTTAGAGAGACGAATCCTGACACAATACTTGTTTAAAAACCTGAATGCTGGGCATTTTATCGTTACCTTTTTAATCATGGGACAAGGGGAAGAAGGGAGGTAAACAAATGAGCTTAAAATGCCAAAATCAGTGAAAGAGTTGAGAAGTAATCGAGTTCTCAAGAAAATCCAGTCCTTATGAAATCGTGAAGCTTAACAATAAAGCTAGATAGTTACATGCAGGAAGCAGGAACACTGAAAATCTGCCGCAGTTCCTTTTCAGAAAGCATTCTGCTTGCAGCCCCTCAACAGAAGGTTGCTTTCTGGGGAGAGGAAAGCATTTGGGCCAGCGGGCAAGCAATCCGATCGGCACCCTTGGAACTCCCATGTCCAGTGCCTATGGGCATTCCCATTCTTGCATGCAGAAGCCCTGTGTGTCTTTTTCCTGCAGGTTTTTTCCTGCAGGGGACAGGTTTGCCCCATTTTTTTTTAAAGTTTTGTACTTCTGTAGACCTCACAGTTCCCTCAAGCCTGACAATCTTTCCTATTTGTGCTCAAGTTTGTGCATAGGTTTTATCTATATAATGATCAGCATTATGATGGGGCATGGTCCATATGTTCTTATCAGAACTCACCCCTAAACTTGGCAAGCAGAGGCAATTATAAGTAAGCCAAAATGTGTGACTGAAATACTCACCATCTTCTTATCCCTACCTCAATCTGTGGTTTCGTTTATTTCAAGCTGCAACTTCCTTGAGGTAGGAACTTGTCATGGCTGGGATACTTCATGGTAAATAACTCCTAGCACTACCGATCAAAGGTAATGGGCAGCTATTTCATTTCTTCCTCCTTAATTTCCATTTTTACAGAGGCAAAAGGTGGAAGATGTGATGGGAAAGCATACGATGATTACAAATAGAAATCAATGTTTCTAGACCTTTAAGTCTAGAAGTGTTTGGATAAGCACACCTAGTCATGGGTCCTGGATCTTTCCAGCAGTGCCCCAAACTGAGTTGCCCCATTGCCATCATCTGCCCTAATACAAGCCTCTTCCTTACCTCTGAATGCAGCAGCCTTCTTGTTACTAGGAGACCTTAAGATGCACTGCTTTAACAGACTAATAAAGAGCATGGCATGAATGCACCAGATGTTTAAACTAGAGGGGAGATGGCCCCCTTCCCTTCCACAGTCTGTTCATTATTTTCATTATGTCCAGAGTCCAGAATTGCCTAACAGCACCACTGTCACCCAGCTTTTTCACAGTACGCCTGACTCTGCAGACACCTGCCCAGCCAAATGCTATTCTGCAATTTATTGGGACATTGTAGGCAGCAAGGTCCTGGCAAGGGAAAGAGCAGGTGCACTGGCTGCTCACATATCAGATGACGTGCCAGAGGCCTTCCTTGTCTGCTACCGGCTCAGCCCCCTTACCTTACAGGAAAATAGAAGTGGGCTTGCTTGCAAAAGGGCATCAATAAGCAGCAATGTCTGAATCTGGGGCAAGGTAAAGTATGAGTGTACAGTTTGTCCCAGCTTTCCAGAGAGCTTTCTGGCTCTAAATTGTCTCTCTGGTGTGCACCTGCTGTTTTCATGATCCATGAGTCCAGATTTGGGTGGGCACATGGTCCTTCTTGGCATCTTGGGTTTGCACTAGACTACAGAAAGATGATTAGATGTGGGAAGAGGACAGCCTCTTCTTGCATTCAAAACCTTACTGTGCCTTGCAGTACCTTGAAGACTAATAAATTTGCTGTGGCATAATAAGCTTTCATGGACAGGACTGTACTGCACAGAGAATTATTTTGCAAATAAGTCACTTTCTGCGTAAAGGAAGAAAAACAGCATTTGCTGAATTAAAGATACAGGGACTTGACAGACTCCGCTGCATCCCATCACTCTAGATTGGCTGGATTTTTATCAATATGCACTTCTTCTCCTGCTGCCTCCCTTGAACCTTTCCACCTGTGCTCCTCCCCCCGCCACATACCTGGCACTGCCCCTGTTGGAGCCGACAGGAAGCAGAATGGTGAGAACTGCTTTACTGTTATTAAAGCACCATCTAGATAGATGATGCTAGATAAATGTCATCCACCTAACTCCTCCACAGAAAGCACAGTAGAGGATAGAAAATTTTTACTGCATTTATTTTGTGATAAAAACTGCTACAAATTATTCCTATGACAGGTATTGAACATTTTGTGCGAGAAGCTTTGTCCCAAAGGGATCAGGTTTCTTACACTTGGCCAATAACGGTTGAAAGCAACACCTTCAACTGAATTATAGTTAGTGTGTGTCATGCCAATAACAAATGCGTGTAGAAAAAAAGGGGGACAAGGACTTGCTCCATAAAAGTATTGCATGTTTAACGCTACTAATGGCATGGCACTTCATCTCTAACAATTCAACATGCAATTTTGTCTAGTCACACATATCTCATATGACCCTATAGTTGTTACTATCGATGCACTTTTCCAACTCCATTTGCCCATTCTGGTAGCATTTATGCCTCTTCACGAATCCTTGCCTGCCTTTATGTCTCTGGTATAAAATCAGCAAGTTTCTATGAGTACTTCTTTTTGCCCTATTTATACACAGCCTCTTACAATGTAATTTCTTCATACATTTCTAAGAAGGTTTGAACTTTAATTATGCTGATTGTGCCTCCTTTAAAAAAGGAGTTTGCTTTGAAAAACAAAAATAAACATAAGCTTCCACCTTCCGTAGTTCACAGGATGGGCAGAACTAGAAACAAATAACAGCCAATACATAAATGCACCAGCCACTGAGGAGACTTTCTCCCTTCATTAATTTGCAGCTATGAGGGAGTTATATGAACTAAAAAGTGTGTACATTCTTTCTTGGACCAATTAACTAAAGTGGAGTCTAGAGGACCATGAATTGCAACCGTTTACTAGGCAGATTTTTTCCAAAGCAGGGATCCAGACACAGCATACTGAAGTGCCTTTTTCCCCATAATTTGAACTTCTTACCAGAGAAGCCACAGCACTTGTCCCAAGAAAGCTCTATACAGTGTTGAAGCAGTAGTCCAACTCTAATCCAACACGCATTTTACTGGAAAACCTATTAACCAAGCATTAAGTTTTCAAAACCAAATCGCATAAACCATCAAATTACATACAGGTATTCCTAGATAAATCCCTGCATATAATCCTCTTGATAAAGGACGAATCAGTTGCAGAAACAGACAAGCATTTCTAAATTTATCCTGAACTTTTGTCAACAAATGGCTGGCTGCCTCCATCCACTCTACTGAATAGATTATAAGGTTACAAATCCTCTGTAACCTTCAGACATTTCTTGACCACACAGCTAGCGTAAGGAGATTTTTTTTTTCTGGAGTCATTTTTGAATTAGTGCATTTTAGCAGATTAGAATGCTGCATCAGCTGCTTCTAAAGTCTTATGCTTGGAAGCATTTTTTAACTTGTTGGGAGTACACAACAAGAAGGATCCTATTTTCTTAGAAGAAGAAGAACAACTTAAGCGCTAAGAGCTGGTGGGCCAGGTGTTTCCAACAGCCACTCCTTTGTGGTAGTAGTACTTCCTCCCACTTTACAACGGAAAGTGCAATTGCTAAGAAGAGTCATATCCAACTATTTTCCATTATGCTTTATGAATCTGACAGGATAAGACACCAGAACGCATCATCTACAGTGCATCAACGACCACGGGGTCCTACTTTTGTTTGAGGAGCTAGCCTCTGCAAATCTTCGAACCATGAACATACATGCACACCTGTACTCTGTAATTAGCTCTCAGGGATGATTCCTTAAACTAGGCTAATTCCTCATTTGCTAAGGAAATCGCCCCTTCCAAGAACGGCCTGAGCTTCTTTATCTTTTTTTAAGGCGACGAAGTCCAGCGGGTCTAAGTAGGCTGTAAACGATTACTCCCTCAACGTTAAAATCAACATCTACACTCCTTCAAGCAAAGAACGCTATACCCTCATACCACTTTAAAAAAAAACCAAAAAACCCTCATACCTTCAGAGACACAACATGGTTATGCAAACCGTATGCGTTCCTAAAGTCATTGACCTATTTAGAGAAAAAGGCTTTTCGGAGAATTCCACGCCAGCCTGCAAGAGCAGAGGTTGGGAAGTCTGGAGGCACCGAGCAGAGGGAAACAGAGAGCACGTGGGAATCTCGCTCGCAACCATCCACACGCAGACGGAGCCCAGCGCCGGAGGCTGCCCGAGGCCACCGCAGGGGCCGCTCCGCCACTACAAGGGGCGACGTTCCCGGCAAAGAGGGAAGCGGCTCTTCAAACTCTCGCCGTTCGCTTTTTAGGAAAACTCTGCTGGAAGGGCGCGGAGCCCCGCCCCGAGATGTACCGAGGACGAGCTGGGCGCTTCGCGGCCGCCTCGAAAGAGGGGCAAACCTGCTGCTCGTGCGGCTGGCTTTCCCGAGGATGCCGCTTTGGCTCGCTCGCCGCCTGCAACCAGCCCGCGCCCAGCTGCGGCCGCAAGGCGCCGGGCCAGCTTGCAAAGCAGCGGCCGAACTGACACGCGGCTCCTGGGGAGGAAGAGAGGGGCGGGCAGGCAGAGACGGGCGCTCTCCCGGCCTGGGGTCCCGGCTCCAGGGCAAGCAAGCGAGTCTGCGAACAAACGCCCAACCGACGAGGCACGCATCTCCGAGTCCTCCTCCGAGTCCCTCGGCGCCGCCAGGCACGCTCAAACTTCACTCGCGCGCGCAGCACCCCCCTCCCCAAGAAGTGCGAGGTTTTAGCCTTTCCCCGGGAAAGCAGCCCCAGCCAGGGTCCTTCGCAAGGTGTGCGCCTGCGAGTGGCACAGGCTGCCGCCGCGCCGCCCTTTACCTTGCACGGGCGCAGCACGCGCGCCCCGCCGGCTCGCTCCTGGACGCTCTCGCGGGGGGCGGCAGGCGGCCCGCGGGTCGTGCAACCCATCCGGACGCGCGCGCGCTCTCCCGCTTTCCCCCTCTCTCCTCACACGCACGCACACCCTGGCGGACTCCTTGATCCGGCGGCAGCGAGCGCGCCCGTGGCCTGTCCCGCCAACCAGCCCCAGCCTCGGACCAGAGCAGGGCGCTTACAGCCCGCCCAGCGCATGCGTCTTGCCTGGCCCTGAACGACCCTCGGCAAAGCAGGTGAAGGGAGAGAGCCTGTGCGTGTGCCACACGCACCCGCGATGTACACAGCTGCGTACGAGGGAGCAGGGCCGGGGCTCGGTGGGAGAGCACCTGCGCTACCCGCAAAAGGCTCTAAGCTCCGTTCCCGCTTCTCCAGGTGGGGCTAGGAAAGAATCGTCCCGAAATGCTGGGGAGGCGCTGCCCGTCTGTGTCAACAGCAAGGGGCTAGGTGGACCGAGGGGCTAAGCCAGGTGAAGACAGCTCGCTAGGTTCCTCTGAGAGGGGGAGCCCCTTTCCCACTGTCGGCATTATAGGGATCCTGAGGACCTAAGATTGTGCATCATCGCAACTTTTCCTTTGGCAGCTGAGGCAGTGGACTGCAGTCAGTGAAAGCTGAATGCCCAAAGACAAATCTGTTAGTCTGCAAGCTGCCAGAATATGATACTGTGCCTTGTTTCTTCTGGGTAGGTCAGCCACTTCCTGGTAATATTCCTTTCACGAAAGAACAAGTGCCTGTGAAGCATGTTCTCCTGTGAAAATTTGACAGATTTAGCTTCTGTGAATAAGGAGCTTCTGGGAAACATGAGGACATGAATGCTGTGATGCAAATCGCTCCAGAATCAATTAACACAATTTGCTACAAGCAGCGCCTGCCCTCCCTCTGGGCAAAGTAAGACATGCCACTTCGGGTGGCAACACTTGAGCACCATTCTAGGAAATCATATCGCCAGTTTTTTGCATGACTTAATATCCATTATTATATAATATTAACTATGGCCACAGTTCAGTCCCAGTTAAACCTAAGCAAGCTCATCATGAAATGTAAAAGTATCAAAGTTTTGGTTGAACTTTTTAAATACTTTTCCTAACTGGAATTGTCATTGGTATTTTGCGTGAAATCATCCTGAGGGGGTTGAAAGAAACTTTAAAACGTTTGCAAGATTTATTTGTACCTGTTACCCTATGGACATGTTCATGCAAAGAATGGAGCATGACTTAGTGCATTTCTACCCATTCTTGGCAGTAACTTTTCATATTGCAGCAGTGGCTTTTTTAGCTTCCACAAGAGCCAGTGCGGTGTAGTGGTTAAGAGCATGGGACTGGGACTCAGAGGATCTGGGTTCTAGTCCCCGCTCAGCCATGGAGCCAGCTGGGTGACTTGGGGTAAGTCACAGACCCTCAGCCCAGCCTACCTCACAGGGTTGTTGTGGGGATAAGATGGAGGAGGAGATGTAAGCTGCCTTGAGCCCTTTGTAGGAAAAAGGCAGGATATAAATTGAAAAACAAATAAATAATAAAAAGATTGCTTTCAAGTCACTGCAGCTGCATCCATCAATGTGCTATGTCACATGTTGTTATCCACCACATGAAAGTTTCCCCAGAGACCTATGTCACGAGGACCTTAAATGTCTGGTCTATCACGCCTCTACCCCAAACAGCATCTCCCCTCATAGAAGCCACTGCCTTATGCAGAGCGATCCTGTGGTGCTAGATACCAAGGCAGTGTGAATTCCAGCATAATATAATTATGACATGATGCTTAAACCTGCAGCAGAGTCCACAATGGCTGAAAAAAGAAAAGCCAGGATGGCATCACGCCCCACAGCATCCCCAGCAAGGTTACTGCCACACACAGGTCGTGATGTCCATTGACGGCACTCGCATATTGCTCATGCACAGAGGCTGCCAATCGGTGATCAAACAGTCCTGTATAATCACCCAACCCAAGCCACACATCCCTTTCACACAATGTACAATGTAGCAACCAGAAATCACCCACAGAACTTTTTCCTCTATACAAAGAGGAAGATGAGAAGGCTGTCTGGAAAGCTCAGATGTGCTGGCAGAAAATACCTGGTTCCACAACAGGAACCCTTTCTCCATGCAGAAAAGGTTCAAATAACACTACTCAGAAGGCAGCAGTGAGACCCACCTGTTGGCAAACTCTGCTAGTAACAATAAGTTTGGTTGGAAAAAGAAATAGGCAGCAAGACCACAACCCAGACCTTCTTGCCTACAGAGCGATGCTCTAAGACACAGGCAGGCAACTTCTGGGGCCAACGGCTGTATTTGGAAATCTGAGAAAATGTCTTGGGTACAACCAGGAAATGGCTGCCATGGGTGAGCACAGCTAGCCAGGGAGGTCAAGGAAGCTGCACACAGGCATTCATGGGAAATTGAGGTGGCAGCACCAACAGGCTCCTTGCTCTGAAGCAATCTCAGATGTCAGGAAGAAAATACGCACTGTTTTATAAAATAAACATGGAAGGAACCGCACACCAGGGTGGATGTTGAAGCACCATGTTATCTACCCTTGCTCTAAGAACATGGTCGCAAGAACAAATAGAAGGAATGCCCATGATGGGGCCCTGGTAGTTCTGCAGAGCCAAAGTCTGTATCATCTCATCACCAGAGTTCCCATCCCTACCTTGTGTGATTCTACTCCCTTAGTCATGGAGTCCAAGAGATGTAGCCCCTTTGCCTATGTTTCGATATTTGAGATGTGGGTGCCACGCCATGGGTTTACACGCTCCATGGTTTGTAGTGTTTGGCTGCAGAGTTACTTAGAATCATAGCCTTTATAGTGAGGGCAGAGAAGGAAGAGCTGGCTAGCTGGAGTTCAGGGCCCACCACTGAACCACTGAAATTACACCAGCTCTGGACACAGAGTGGGCCTTTTTCACATATCACAAGTCTCAGCCATCCCCCATGACATCCAGCACATGCCTTGCAATTATAGACCTGTTCTTCTAGCAGTTCACTTATCCGTGAGTGCATGGTTGTTTCTTATTTTGTAGCTTTCCCCTTGCCCCCCAGAACACAAAAGGATAAGCTCTCAATACATTCACACAACACACACACATTTTTTAAAGACAAAAATGTGGGAAACAGACAAGTTCCTTATGAACATACATGCTCGGTTGTATTTCTGGCTTCAGACAGTTTGCCGTCGGTCCTGCTCAGCACTGGAATGTAGCTTCCTCCAAACTGAATTCGGCCTTTGGGCTCAGAGAGGTTATCCTCAGAACAAAGTTGTGCTTTGGGAAGCCAGTTTTTAAACAAACATTCTTGCTTAGAAAAATAAAGGTAATTCTTCACCGGTTCCAATCTTTTGCATTTTGAGTATCAAGCTCTTATATTGAACTTCATGTCTGCTTAACTTCAACAATTTAACATAAAAATAGTTGAAAAAGAGAATTCTAATAATATTTAATAATTAGCAATTGCAATTCAAGCATTAGATAGAATGTTGTGCAGAATTTTCTAGACCTCAAAGCTCTAGCCCAGGGGTCCTCAAACTTTTTAAACAGGGGGCCAGTTTACTGTCCCTCAGATGGGGGGCTGGAATATAGTTTGGAAAAAAAATGAATTCCTATGCACACTGCAGATTAAAAAATTAATTAAAATTAAAATACATTTAAACATAATTATAAATTTAAAAATGTTTGCTCCGCTCCCTTGGGCTGCAGCAGAAGCCCAAGATGAGGTGGGGAAGAGCCTTTTCTGGTCAAGTCACGGCCACCTCACTGAGCCTGGGGGCAGCCACTTGTGGCGGTGGCAGGTTACCCATTGAAGGGTGCAGCTTCTGCGCCCCCCGGGGACATGACTCACATACTTAAAAATGGATTTTAAAAATTATATTTTTCTTACCTTCAATCCATTTTTAGTGTCTTCGTCTCTCTCTCTTCCACCCTCTTCTCTTCTGTTGCCTGCTCTGTATTCCCGCTCTGTATATGCATGCAGTGGTGGGGGGGGGGGGGGAGGCAGTGCACACGCAGCTGAGCTTTTATAATTATGCACGTGCACTGGCTCTCTGCTCCGTTTCAAAGAATGCCTGTGTCAGCTCAGAGCTTTTGAACTTGCTCAGAGATCATTTTCTCTGAGCGAGTCCAAAAGCTCTGAGGCAGGCCAGATGAATGAGCAAGGTGGGCCGGATCCAGCCCACGAGCCATAGTTTAAGGACCCATGCTCTAGCCTTTTATGGGGTTAGGCAGATTATGAATAAGAAACGTATTAAGTAACAAGAGTCAAAACCTGCATCTCAAAATGCAAGCTATTGTAACTTCCTCAAATCCCATCCCTCTTAGTTCCAAATATGTAAATATGAAAGACAGTTCTGTAGGGATGAATGAATCCGTTAGTTTCATTTTCTCTCAGTTTCTTATTTTTTTCTAGTGTAAAGTGATTCTTCCCAAATGTTGAGATTAAAAAGATGAAATTTTTTAAAAGTTCATATTAATATTTGTTCCCATTTTTGTGCACATTGGTCCTACTACATGCATTGAGAGTCTGTCTTGCTTTAAATACACATTTTTGCAAGCAGTTTCCTAATATAATGTATTTTTGAACATTATTTTCTATAAAAACATGCATTTTTGTGTATGCTTCACCCTAATATGCATATTTTTCCATATATTTTTTGCTTGGAGAACTCCACTGCAAAATTCAGGGATGCTGAATTTCAAGGATAACTGAGGTCTATTTTGCATATTGGTTGACAGCATAAAATTTCTTGCACATCCCTACTGTTTAGGCATAGATACTGAAATAAAGATACGTGTTATTTTCCTTTACCAAAAGAAACTCACAAGTTAGGCTGAAGAAGCTGATACTAACAACAGCGGACTTTCAATATTTGGAATGCAATGGTGGAACACATTTTTTTGTATTTTACTTTATGTTGTGAGCCGCCCCGAGGCTTCGGCGAATGGGGTGGCATAGAAATGTTTTAATTAATAAATAAATAAATAAAAATGCACAATGGCCTAGTTTGGCATCTCCAAATGCAACTAGGAAAGACTCCTGCCTGAAACCCCGGAGAGCCAGCACCAGTCACAAAAGACCAGGGGTGGCCAGGCTTGTTAATGAAAGAGCCACATATGGTAAATGTCAGATGCTTGAGAGCCGCAGGCAGGTGCGCACCGTTGGTGGTGGGAGCAAGCAGCAAGCTGCAAAATAAACTCAGCCACATCCGGCTCGTGAGCCTAGGTTTGGCCATCCCTAATATAGACCTGATGAAGTGAGAAGTTCCATGGTCTGCCTCAGCCAAAAGCAGTTCTTTTTCTTCTAGTTCATATAAGCAATAGCATGGGCTACTGTCCTTTTTCAGTATCAACCCATTGTATGCATCAAACTGTAAAAAAAAAAGGTGTTAAAGAACACACAGTTTCAAAAACAATGTTATTGGGCAAATGTGAAAGCTAAAACAGACATGTTTTCAAAATTATTTATCAAAAAAATAGTGACGGGCATGATCTATTCTAGGCAAAGGCTAGTCAATTCCAGTGCGAGAGGCCTATGAACATGTTGTTTAAGTCTCCCGATGACATCAATTGGACTTCACTTAGCTTAATTTCATTAATATAGATCATCCTCTATGTTTGCACTGCATCAAGTCACTAATGTGATAATGATATACTTCAAATAAATCCAAAATGAGCAAGTGTGTTGCTAGTGAAACTTGCAAAACATGAGTGGTAATGGAAGAGAGTATTAAGTTGGTTTTACAGTCAAGTGGCCCACATCCAAGGCAAATGATGGAGCAGACACTTCAGAGATTACTCAGAATAAGAGAGAGAAAATACACTGTTTTCACCAATATTGTTTCTCTTGGCAAAAACAGAGTTTGCAAACCAGAGCAACTCCCATCAGCATTTTCTGATGCTTCTAAGAATTCTTTTGCCAAAAAACCCTCCGAGACTAGTACTTCAACATAATGTCTCACTAAATAACATTTCAAGGTATATACAAAAATGCTTTGCATGCAGCTTAATCCTATGGGTGTTTAGTTTTCTAGAATTTTTACCTCCTCAGAAAACCACTGGAACAGGGCAATGGTATTTCATCATATAAAGAAAACTTAATATTTTCTCTCTCTCACTTTCAATAATTTTTGAAGCATCTGTTCCATCATTTTTGTTGGATGTATATAACATAAACTTAACATTGCAAAGTTATGCTCAAAATCCTACAAGCTAGGCTCCAGCTAGGCTGTGGACCAAGAACTACCAGAAGTACAGGCAAGATTTTGAAGAGGCAGAGGAACTAGAGATCAAATTGCCAACATACGCTGGATCATGGAGAAAGCTAGGGAGTTGCAGAAAAACATCTACTTCATTGACTATGCTAAAGCCTTTGATTGTGTGGATCACAACAAATTGTGGCAAGTTCTTAAAGAGATGGGAGTACCTGACCATCTTATTTGTCTCTTGAGAAACCTATATGTGGGTCAAGAAGCAACAGTTAGAACTGGGCATGGAACCACTGATTGGCTCAAAATTGAGAAAGGAGTTCAGCAAGGCTGTATACTGTCACCCTGCCTATTTAACTTATATGCAGGACACATCATGAGAAAGGAGGGGCTAGATGAATCACCAGTTGGAATTAAGACTGCTGGGAGAAATATCAACAACCTCTGATATGCAGATGATACCACTCTAATGGCAGAAAGTGAAGAGGAACTAAAGAGCCTCTTGATGCGGGTGAAGGAAGAGAGCGCAAAAGTTGGCTTGAAACTCAACATTAAGAAAACTAAGATCATGGCATCCAGTCCTCTCACATCCTGGCAAATAGATGGGGAAGAAATGGAGGTAGTGACAGATTTTATTTTCCTGGGCTCCAAGATTCCTGCAGACAGGGACTGCAGCCAAGAAATTAAAAGACGCTTGCTCCTGGGGAGGAAAGCTATGGCAAATCTAGTTTTTTTTTTGTTGTTGTTGTTAGTCGTGAAGTCGTGTCTGGCCCATCGTGACCCCATGGACAACATTCCTCCAGGCCTTCCTGTCCTCCACCATCCCCCAGAGTCCACTTAAGCTCACACCGACTGCTTCAGTGACTCCATCTAGCCACCTCATCCTCTGCCTTCCCCTTCTTCTTTTGCCATCTATTGTTCCCAGCATTAGGCTCTTCTCCAGTGAGTCCTTCCTTCTCATTAGGTGGCCAAAGTATTTGAGTTTCATCTTCAGTATGTGGCCTTCTAAACAGCAGTCAGGGTTGATCTCCTCTAGGACTGACCGGTTTGATCGCCTTGCAGTCCAAGGGACTCGCAGGAGTCTCCTCCAGCACCACAATTCAAAGGCCTCAATTCCTAGGTGTTCAACCTTCCTTATGGTCCAGCTTTCATAGCCATACATTGCAACTGGGAAAACCATAGCCTTGACTATACGCACTTTTGTTGGCAGGGTGATGTCTCTGCTTTTTAGTATGCTTTCTAGATTTGCCATAACTTTCTTCCCCAGGAGCAAGTATCTTTTAATTTCTTGGCTGCAGTCCCTGTCTGTGGTGTTCTTGGAGCCCAGGAAAATAAAATCTGTCACTACCTCCATTTCTTCCCCATCTATTTGCCAGGATGTGAGAGGACTGGATGCCATGATCTTAGTTTTCTTAATGTTGAGTTTCAATCCAACTTTTGTGCTCTCCTCCTTCACCCGCATCAAGAGGCTCTTTAGTTCCTCTTCACTTTCTGCCATGAGAGTGGTATCATTTGCATATCAGAGGTTGTTGATATTTCTCCCAGCAGTCTTAATTCCAACTGGTGATTCATCCAGCCCCGCCTTTCTCATGATGTGCTCTGCATATAAGTTAAATAGGCAGGGCGACAGTATACAGCATTGCCGAACTCCTTTCTCAATTTTGAACCAATCAGTTGTTCAGTGTCCAGTTCTCATTGTTGCTTCTTGATAGTACCAAAAGGCAAATCTAGACAGCATACTAAAAAGCAGAGACATCACCCTGCTGACAAAAGTGCGTATAGTCAAGGCTATGGTTTTCCCAGCTGCAATGTATGGCTGTGAAAGCTGGACCATAAGGAAGGCTGAGCGCCAAAGGATTGAGGCCTTTGAATTGTGGTGCTGGAGGAGACTTCTGCGAGTCCCTTGGATTGCAAGGCGATCAAACCGGTCAGTCCTAGAGGAGATCAACCCTGACTGCTCTTTAGAAGGCCAGATACTGAAGATGAAACTCAAATACTTTGGCCACCTAATGAGAACGAAGGACTCCTTGGAGAAGAGCCTAATGCTGGGAACAGTTGAAGGCAAAAGAAGAAAGGGTAGGCAGAAATTGAGGCGGCCAGATGGAATCACGGAAGCAGTCAGCGTGAGCCTAAGTGGACTCCGGGGGATGGCGGAGGACAGGAAGGCCTGGAGGAATGTTGTCCATGGGGTCGTGATGGGTCGGATACGACTTCGTGGCTAACAACAACAAACATTGCGTTGATGTCCATATCAGACTCATCTCTGTCCATACAATCCTATGCATGTTTATACAGAAATAAGCTCCAGGTGGCAGGGGACTTACAGTTGCACTGTGATGGATAACTGTTCAAAAATTTTAGCCTTCTATTTATTTTACAGTTAAACAAAAGAACTTAAATCATCACATGGAAAATTACGCTTGATTATACTTTAGTGTCTTTGACTGGTATTTGAAACTCAGGTGACAGCCAGGCGTAAAATATACTGAAATGAAGTCAAATACAGTACACGGATTTACAAAGGCATGTTGTGCAAAAAGAAAGAAAAAAAGTGAAAATTCTTCTCCTCAAGTTAAAGAACCAAGACTACCATCAGAGTAAGGCATTTCCTTAGTTTATCGCAATAGATGGGGAGAGCCCACTCTATCAGAATCCCTCCACAATATAAACAATAGCTCCTTTTACTTCTCAGCCCATCTGCCACAGTCCTCCCCCTTTCCCTCATTGGGTAAGGTACTAGGAGGTTACAGCCTTTCCATCCGCCTACTTCATAACTCCCATCTCTTCCCACTATATACATCTACATACATCATGTGTGTATTATAGTTAGCCCATTGTCTATTCAAGGTGTGTGAGTTAATATTCATCAACCTATTACACCAGCACGCTTATAACTACAAGTTCACTACTTCAGCCCTCTCTCACTTCACCTTCCCCTACCACCCCCTGTCTCAAAACCACCGGGAGGATGAGATAGGAAGTAGCACACTTTCTTTCAAGCCAATTATCCTTTTCTCCCCCACCCCTCTTCAGACAGGCTTCATGGCTTGGTTGTTTGCCTCTCTGTTTCTCAGTCTCTGAGTTACTTCCTTCAGGCATGATACTAAATAGTCCTACTCACTTGATCCCTTGTCTGTGCCCCTAATCATTCACATTGCATCTGCTGCGTGATTAACCATCTTTTAGTGTAGATATTTCACATGGAATCTCATGGGGCAAACCTGTGGTGCAGAGTCATTGTAGTAACAAAGTCTTTATAGGCTGTGACATGCCGCATGAGCTACATGTTACAAAACATAGTATTACTCTAGCCTTGCACTGACATTGACACTGATATGTTACCGATGTGTTTTTGCATGAACACTTAGTGTAAGGGGCAAGGCTCAGAAACTGCAAGTTCTATATTTGAGACTTATCTAAAAATAAATTTCCCTGGGATGCAGAGCTGAAGGATGGTATACTCTGGCTGGGAGAGAGACCTTCCCAGACTCATCCATCAACCAGAGAAGAGGCTGCTGTTCTAGTGCTTGTTTTCCCATTGCCTCCAGATTCCCTCTTCCTGTTGTGTCTCCTTTGATGCTTTATAAGGCTTAAATGCTTTATAAGATAATAAGAATTGAACAGGTTCAGGCGATAGGGCAAGTCATGATGGTTTCTTGCACAGGATGTTTTGCTATGTCATTTGAGGCCCAGTTGTGATATTTCAATGTGGTTCTTTTTGTTTTTAGAAACCATGATAGAAAACAATGGACTGTTCTGTGGTTTCCATGCTTGAATCTTTGTGTTTGAACCTGGCGTCATGGTTTCCATGGTTCTGGCATGCAGCTACCACAGAGTTGCTTGGAAAGAGCAGCAGCTGCTGCAGGGGTTGCTCCAGCCATCCAGCACAGTACTGGATTTCAGGTGTGATGGCTGATGGGATACATGCCAACAGTGGGAGGACTGAGTGAGGAGAGCGGAAACCACTTAAGCCTCTATCATGCCATTTTATGTTGTGAGTATGCATTCAAATTGCAGCCCTAAAGTTATCCATTGCAATTATACTGCCATCACTGTTGAGTTATGCTGACTGGAGGAACTCTGTTGAAGTCCGGCTGCCATCTAGCTGGCATAACTGGTTCAGCCAGGGATCCTCCTGCTTTGGCAAGTGAGAAGATAGTGACTGTAAAGAGGTAGTCAGATCATGAGGACCTTGAGCTGAATGAAGCTCATGGAAGCTTGTCTTAGCCCCACACCCTAACCTTCCATGAAGCATAGCACGAACTCAACTGACTGTCCAGAATGCTGTGGAATGAGGAATGTAGAGAAACTGGTTGGAGCCACCATGCAAATACAAACTTTTGCTTGTGCATGGTTCTTCGGTCTAGTTTTCGGTAATTTCCCCTTGCAGCCCTTGTCATTCCACGACCTCCACTGGGTAGTCCACTGACTGGCACTGGGTAGTCTTTCAATTCTCCTTATAATTTTTCCATGGGGACAGGAGGAAGTGGGGAATTCCTACCTACAAGGGTCCTTCATGGTGCTCAGAATTCAGCCCAGGACCTTTCACTGATTGTTCCCTGATTATGGATTGCCTTCCAAACCAAACTCAACAAGCATCAATTGGCCCTTTCAAAGTTCAGGAATCAGGTGAAGGCCTTCTTATTCTCTAAAGCTTTTTAGTGGGTGATTGATGGCTGCTGTTTATTGTTTGCTTTTGCATCTTAAGTAATTGTATATCTATTTTTACCTGTCTTACTCCTTACTTTGTTTTGTTATACTTTAGCAATTATTTTTGCTTTTTTATTGATAATATTGTGAACCACCCTGAACAGATCTTATAAAAACAATGCATCAATATTTTAATAAACAAACAGCTAGTGGACACTTGGTTCCCTCCATTCCCTTCCATATTTAGCATTTTAACAGACTTTTCAAGATATTGCAGACTGCCTGAAGTTGGAAACCCATTTTCTTTGCAATATAAATTAACCATGCTTATTACACTTATGAAATCACTATAAAGCCCTTCCCCACCCTACCGCACACACAAAGAAAGCAGAAATGTTTGCAAGAGTGTCCTTTGAAACAAGGCCAGGGGACTGTGCTAGGCAAGGCACAGAGTGGAACACAATCAGAGGCCAAATTAAAATTAAACTAGTTAGACAAATATTTAAGCTGTCTAGGGGTTGTGATTCTAAATGGCAGAAAAAGAAGTACCATGCTTAATCCATTTTTGTTGCTGCTCAGCAGCAGTAAAAGAAAAACACTTTAGCACTGATTGGATAACACTTCCATTGTACTTCAATCTGTACTCTTGAAAAACTGTAGTTCTACTTAATAGCATGAAAAATTACATCACATGCTGTTTACAGTTCCATTTATAACATGACATAAAAATCCCTCTTGCTTCAAGTTTATGGTGAAATATTTCTCATCTTTGGCCTTACTTCTTTTCTAAATTAAGATGCAGTGTTTTCACCCATTATTTCCCCTCAGCTGAAGCAATTCTGTTATATAGTGAACACATCTGGGGCTCTGAATAGAGGAGGAAAAGGTCCAAATTCATGTGCAGCCATAAAGTGCATGGATGCCCTTGCCCAGGCCACTGCCTTAGCCTAACCTTCCTTAATGACTGAATGATTAGAAGCAAGCAAACACACAAACCCTGCCGATTTAAAACCAGAGCTAAGGCTCTCTCACCTTTGCTCAGGCTCCACAAAGCCAGGGAATTGGACACTTAAACTAATGTCTTAGCAGACATTGAACTCCCCAAGGATGTATGCCTGGTTCAACTCTTTTACCTTTTTGGTGCCAAGTGAAAACCTTTTTATTTTCCAGGTATTTTAATAATTAATTTTCAGCTTTAATATTGTATTTTAATACATACTATGCATGGACCTCAATTAGGGTTGCTGTGGGCTTGTTGTAGTTACTGGTGCTAAACTGTTATTGGTACATGGTATTTTTGGTATTGTTTACATGTTTTTCTGCCTTTTGTTAACCTCCCAGAAAGCCATTCAGCTGTTGGTGGGTAAAATAAATAAGTAAATAAATGTTGTGATCCATAATGATGATGCACAATATCAGATGCTGTGCCTGGGCAGGACGCCTCAGCGGGGCCCTCCTTCGGGAAGGCTGTCTTCTCCTCACCATGGTCAACAGTTCACTAGTACTGGGTATAAAAAGCAATTGCTCCTTGGGAATGATGAATTCCCCACCTTTGTTGCTGTATTCAGAATTAAATTTGCTCCTGTTGCTTAAACTTCGCCTGCTTGTGTCTTTCTGGGACTGACATACCAGAAAACAAACATAGCTTTTTGCTACAGAATCACAGTGTCAGGGGGTAGCTAAGTAGAGACCTTTCATTCAGAGCCCCCGAACCTCCAGGAGGCCCTCTGACCCACCCCTGCTGCCTGTGGGCACTTGCCAGAATAATGATAAAGGGGCCCTAATGTTTTCTGTTGTATCTGATCCCCTTGGATTAGCTGGCTTTTTGCCTGCACGTGCTTCACCTTCTCCTGCCCCCTCCTCCTTGAATCTCCCTGCCTGTGCCTTTTTCTTAAATCAAATGTCCTCCTTTCCTCTGTCCATACATCTTTTACTTACACATAGGGGTGTCCTTAGGAGACAAGGTGCTTTAAAGACACGCAGAGGAAGCTTTAAAGCATGTACATTTGACATATGCTGTGTGGGCCTGAGCCCAGGATCTTTTTGGCACTTAGCAGCATCCCTGCTTGCCTCACATGGTTCTCATACATATTTAGCTACAAATACAGCATATTCAGGTGGTAAAGCAAATGCAGCCTCTTGGCAGTCTGTGAAGGAAAACTGAATTATAGGTTGAACCAGGTTGATGATATTGCATGACTTCTAGAGCTTGATTCATGGTGGTGAGGTTGAAAGGTACGCTATTTTTGTCTGTCTTAAAAAAAATTCTTCAGAACAATGCTTGAGCAAAATGCCTTGCAACCCAGAGGTGATTTCTTCATACAAAGAAAGTGATTAGTAAATAGAAGTGAAGAACAATTGGTTCCAAATGTTGTGAGGTAAAAAAGCTGAAAAGTTTCTGCATTGCTCTCACAAGCCATCCTGTTAATTAAGCTTAATTGTTTGTTGACTTGTGCCAAGTGGGCTTTGTATAAGCTTTATCTATATATCTAATTGTTCTTAAGTATCTGAGAAAAATGGCACTGACCTTGGGACTGCATTGCTATTTGCCAAAATGCCTGGTGTAATTAATTTCATTTGCTGCTTTTATGTTATGAGTTGTTGTTGATTAAACCCCACCGGAAACAGAGGAGAAGGCAACACTACATTCCAAACAGTTTCTTGGGCATGTTTTTTGTCAGTGCAATAAACACAATAGTTATCATAACTACATCCATCGCATTTAGAGCCCTTCTTCTCAGGCTGTATTTAAATATTGCACGATCCATGTGGAAGGCCCTAATAAAGCCCTCCGCACTTTGGTCCTCCCATAGCACATGCAACACAGTAGGCACCCTCCACATGTTTGGGCCAACTCCTGTCAGCTCCAGCAAGTGGATTACATGCCTCCCATGTAGGGTGGGCTGAATTCAGAGCGTCTCAGTGCAACACTTGGGCCACAGAGGGAAAGCACCTGGAGCACCTCCGGGATATGCCATATCCTCGTATAAACCCATTCTCCTCCCTTTCTTGTCCACCCCTTCTCTGAACTCAGTCTTATGACCTCGGAGGCACGGCTGATGTGGCTCTTTCTACACTGGCTGTGATGGGGAACGAGGGATTCAAGTGCAGATCCCAAGCTCCAGGGCCAGAGCTGTGTCTCGGACCTCCAAGCTGGGGATCCAGACAGTCCTGTGGCCCTCTAGACACAAGAGGAACCACAGGAATGTTCTGTTGTTAAATGTATTTAATTTTTCATACAACAACGTCATTAGGCTTTTTACAAGAATGGTAAAAATAATTGTAATTCAAAACATCTGAAGAGCAACAGGGTGACCTACCCAGCTTACCACAGATGTAGTCCGTGTCACATGAAGGATCTGCATGGCTGTGCAGCATTTTCATGTGGGCCCTGGAAAGAGAGGCAAGGTACGGAGGAAGGAGATGTTAAACCAAGGTTGAGGAGCTTTAGGCCTGCAGGCCCGTAGATACTGCTTCAGAATTTATTAACCCCTTTTCTAACCCCCACGTTCTTCCCCCAGTCATCCATTCTGTGTTGGTTCCAAGCTTTTGTTGAAGTTTTTTCACCATTCTGAAAACATGAAATCCACTGAGGCAGTAAGCTCAAATATGCAATTCTGTCCTGTTTTCAGGAGGTTCTTGTACAAAATACAAGCTGCTCTGCTCTGTTTGTGTCCATGTATCCTGAGTCTGGACTATATTCAGACAGAGCCTCAGAGAGGAGTTCTGAATGCTCTTCCTCCGACTGTGGAAAGAAAAATGCAGGATTCAGGTTTGGCATAGTACTGTCACCAGTTTGGTTACCATTCTGCATACAGCTTTTGGCTTTGGAAGGAGTGGAAATACTTCTTTCATAGGCCACAGTCAGTTTCAGAAGCAGAGGTAGGTTTTGAAAAGCTCACCTCGAAACGGCATCTAACATTGGAGGACTTCCTCTTGCAAGGCAGGAATTCTTTTTGCTCTCTTCTTCCCAGACACACAGATGCTCTGGATGGTCACCATACCCACCAGAGCAGATGTGGAAAGATATAGGTAGGTATGGTGGAGCAGAGGAATCCATTCTTCCAGAAACTTCTGTTCCACTTGTAAAGGGAGAACACGGGATACAGTCCTCAGTTTCCAGGACAGTTTAGCCTTTGCTCCTCCCAACAGCAGAGGGGAAATGATGCTGGAGAAAGGACTGCAACACTGAGAACTGGACATGCTCATATGGCCTCTTTTACATACCACAGTCCTCTATTTGAAGGGCCATTCTGTCCATTTCCTGTTGAAAGAGAAAGAATCCTCAGAAGGAAGAGGTGAGCCTTGTTGCTGCCCATCGACAGCACCTGACTGCAGACTGAGCAAGGCACATGGGTCACCCGGTCGCAATTCTCCACAGTGTAGTGATAGCTACTGCATTCCTGTTTATTTTTTTAATTATTGCTAAATTGTATGCAAATTGTATGCAGATCAACGTCTTCTTTCATTCTCTTTTGGAAAGCATTTCCTGTTTGTTGGCAATCCTCAGGTGGCCATTTGACTCCATAGTAGCTCATCCATCACACTTAATGGGCCTGTATCTAGTGCAGTAGTGATGGCAGGTGCCGAATGTGTTCTTCTACTCACCGAGTAAGCATAACAGCCTCCATTTATCTGAGATTTGAGGGGAAAGGTTGCCATGGCATTCATAGCCGTGGCACCTCTCATTTTAGAAATTAAACGCTGAAGAAGGGAGAAAGAGATTTTGAAAGTTCTGACTAGAGTTAAAATAGGCATCAATCTTGTCTTTCAGAAAGGCAATTCCATAACGACTCTATAAATTAACAATGTCTATGCTGCTGACCTTGAAAATGGCCATTTCAACCAGGGACACAGCTCCCTTCAAGGGTTTCTTTGTGTGTGTGTGTATGTGTGTTTGTTTTGCACAAAACTACAGCCATTGTGTTTATGGTTATAAGGTCTGCTATAAATAGTGTGAAACTGAGCGCAATTTAGATTATACAGGCCCACAAAATGAAGTAACTGCTAGTTATATAATTTTCTGCCCTTTATACCAAAACCAGTAATTATGTCCACCACATTTGTCATCAAAGAAGGGGGTAGATTGCAGAATGTGGCACACACTGCCACGGGGGCATGGCAGGCTCAGGCCCATCTTGATGTGTACGAGACGGCACATAAAATACCCCAAGGCAGCAGGAGGCCTCTGACAAATAACTGCCCGCTTTGCAAATACAGTAGCATTTCAACGCACTGACAGTTCCGTTCTGGACATGTCAACTGAAGAGTGAGCTCCACTGAGTTTAATGGGACTTACTTCCAGGTAAGTGTGCTCAGGATTGCAGGTTTGATAACTCAAGAATGCATATTCTGCTCCACTTGTTTCTTTGAGCAATGCACAGACAGTGCTTCTTACTAACATAAGTATCAAATGGGATAGCAGTCAGGGTGTTGGACTGGGATTTGGGAGACGTCTGGGTTCTAGAGGCATGAAGCTCACTGCGTGACTTTGTGCCAGTCACAAACTCCACCTGACCTACCTTACAGGCTGGTTGTTGTGAGGATACAGTGGAGAGGAGGGAGGGATTATGTAAGCCACCTTGGGCTTCTCGCAAGAAGGGAAAAAGCAGGGTATCAATTTAAAGTAAAAATAGCAATTGCAAAAGGAAATTTGTTTCTCTGCAGAATCTGGAGATTTAAAAAATCACACTAAATCCTGTACTCTTAAAATATGGGATGTAGCTAATACCCAAACGCTAACATTTAAGATAGAATTGGAAGTAGTAGGGATCTTTTTTTTCTCTTCAGTGAATGCCAGTCATATACATATGAGGAAACACACAAATAGTAATAAGTAATAGTAATCCTGTGGCACTTTAAGCACTAAACAATTTATTTTGTCATTAGCTTTTCACAGTCTAACCACTGCATCAAAGGCATGAGAATTCAGGGTTTTTATACAGTACATGTGGGTGTGGGGAACAATGGTAAAGAATAAGGCCAGAGGGAAATTCAATGCAGAAAGTACTTTACAGTGACAATCACATCATTTACACAAAACAGCAAAAACTACTATTTACCATCGCAGAGTGAAAGATTCAACATTTTAAGCCCCTAACAAGAGACTGACAGAGGTCCCCAATGTGCCACAGATTTTCACTCCCTGTCCCCTTCCAAAAAGTTTTTTTTTTTTTAATTCAAGTTTAGGGCAGCCTTATCTCTCTTTCTAACCTTGCTATTTCTATCCACTCCTACATCTTTAGCTCATGTCATATCCTCTAGTCTTATTCTTTCTTTACACATTTATGCACGTTTTTTGTCTTTGCCCCAGCCTCTATCCTTACACATTTACATACATTTTTTGTCTTTGCCCCAGCCTCTATCTTCAGTATTTTTCCTGCCTGCAGCAGACTTTAGCCTTGTCCCCACAGCTCCCCACAGCCTTACTCTTTTTCTTCCTTCTCTCATAATTTTGGCTGGCCTGCACAACACCCATTATGTGAGAAGCCACACCTTCCAGGGGAGCCATTTTGTGGTGGTGCCCACAGCAGGTGCCCATGGGTCCAAAAAGGTCAGAGAGCCCGTTTTTCACTGCCAGTAATTCTTTTAGATGAGGTTTTTTCCCCCCATCAATAAGAATGAGGAGGACTGCTTAATCACAGCTGAAGACTTAGGAAGGTAAACTTCACTGAAATCAACAGGACTCGTTTCTAAATAATGCTGTGCAATGAGGTGCAGACTGAAGGCAATTCCAAACATCCTGTAAATGTTTATGCAGCAGCAGTTGGCACCCGAAAGCATGTAGCTCACTTCGGCTTTTGCCCACATCAGCAGAGTGTGTCTGAGTGAGGATCTACAGGATGAGTAGTGGTCAAGGAAAGACATAACAGAAGTTGGTTCAGTGAAGATTGGGAGTTCTGCAAAAGGATTTCATAAAATGCATTTTGGATTATGACCTATTTTAACTAAAATGATAAACAAAAAAATTTACTGCCCCAAACCACCAACAAACCGATTTATTATCAAGTGATTGCACTGTAGGTCTCTAGAGAAATTCTGCTTATCCTGCCCCAGGTTACTGGGAAAGACTAGAATGGCTGACCCCCTGCCAATTTCTTTGTGGAGGTGTGCTCCAAATTGGCACATGTGACACCAGATTGGATATTAGAGGTGACAGAACTGGAGTTCTGTAGCTCTTAGAAAAGGGGGGCTTGAAGATGCAATCATGTCTGAGGGTACAGCAGAACAGGTGCTTGCAGGTGTGAAGAGGGCACAGATCCCACTGGCACTGTGGCAGGAACCTCTGGCAGGATTATCCCACGGAATGGGCAGCTAATGTTCTCATTAATGTCCCATGGCTGTGACAATGGTCACAACAGGACAGAGGGGATTATCCAGCCGCTGAAGCACAACAAAAATATGACATGCAAGGTATATGGACAAACAATCCGCCAAAACATTAACAGTTGTGCTACAGCACACTTTGCATTAAATTGGAAAACTTAAACTGATGTTGGAATCTTGAATATGCTTGTTTTTAAATAAACACATTTAGGATTTGACAAGGCGAACAGCAGGACTCCAAGCACGAAGGCACTGAAAAATGTTTCATATGCTAGTAGGTATCTGACATTAACTTTTAACTAAAGTTTAATTAAACATTAAAATTGTGACTTCACCTAAGACTGGTCAACATAATATATACAAGCTATATTTTCTTCAGAACCCATTGAAGAAAATTTCCCCAAAGTTGCTGCAAAAAACATTCAAAATAAGTGCTCCTCCTTATTCTGATCCAGTTTTTCTTTGGCCATGCTGTTAGTTTTTGATGAGATGCTAACAGGTTTTATATTAAAACAGTAGGAACAATGCATTATTCTGCCCTCCTGCAGTTTTATCAGCAATTAATTATTCATTCGCTAAAACCCAAAACTCTAGAAGACTAAGGGTTAGATCTAAAAGCTTCCTTCCTCCATGGAAGAAGTTTCTTCAGATAGAAGGACAGAGAGAAAAGAAAAAGGGAAAGGGAAAGAAATCAAAGAAAAGGAACAATTGGATTCCACTCAAAGTAAGTATCCAAAGAATTCTTTTGGAGAAAAAAAAACTTTGGATTTGATTTAGGATTTTCCCCAGACCTCAGTGAGGAAAAACAAGTTCAAAGCTCTCTTGGGACTGTGGAACTAGTTTAACCTTAGATGTGAACCAGTCCTATCAAAATTATGAACAGAATCAGTTCAGGTACTTTTATGGCATCCAACATGGATTAAAAATTAGAGGGTAGTATACAGTTATCTGCCCTGCTAGGGCACTTCCCATTTTAGGTATGTCATTTTCCAACCCTAAAAGCCCACCTGTAGTTACTTCTAATGGTTCTATATACTTTATGGGACCTCAGAAGCATAACAAAATACTCTGGGATGGGATAATATTGGCTGAATGCTCAGCTTTCCGAAAAAACAAAACCAGAAGACACACACCTGAAGAACCAATATTGCTATTCTGGCTAGTGTCTTGCATGTTACTGCATACACATAACACAAGAAACCCTGAGTTGGTTACAGTGGTTCCTGTTTTTTACCATGAGCTACCTGACAGATGATCAAGAGATTTTGACTTTACCATGGTTTCCATCCTCCCAACTCAGTCTTCCCACTGTTGGCAAATACCTCATCAGTTACTGTACTTGAACTGTAATCCCAAGGTGCATTGCACCCTGCCTATATCACCTGCCTCTTCCTCATCAGTCCACACATAGAGGCTACATGGCTAGAGTGGTTCCTGAAGTGGCCGCTCTTTCCAGAGGACTCTGTGGTAGTTGCATACTAGGACTGTGGAAACCATGATCTTGGGTTCAGACAACATGACTAGCCATGGTGATACAGAGAAGCCATAGAGCAAACCTGTAATGGACCAAGTATGCCATGGTGAAATACCGTGACTGGATTCACACAAAAGCAGGTTGCTTACCTGTAACTGATGTTCTTCGAGTGGCCATCTGTGCAATCACACATATGGGTACTGCGCCTGCACACTGCCTTTGGCCGGAAGATTGATAGCTACAGTTTTTGGTGGGAAGCTCCGCTCCCCCTCCCCTTTGTGGCCTATAAAGAGCGGAGCGTCCGCCATTTTGTTCAGTCTTTGCGACCGAACGTACGGTATCTTAATGGATTTTTTTTTTTGTCAGTACCGTAAAGGAGATGATCGGTACTGAAAATGCCCCCTCTCATCGACATTGAGCTGTCCATGCATCCACTCACCGACACCGAGCAGGGCCGGCGGGCAGGTTGTGTGACTGCACAGATGGCCACTCGAAGAACATCAGTTACAGGTAAGCAACCTGCTTTTCTTCGTCGTGGCCTCTGTGCCTCACACATATGGGTAGATTAACAAGCTTACCATCAAAGGAGGAGGGAAGGTGTCCTCATCGAAGGACGGAGGAGAAAACAGCTCTACCGAAGGAGCAGTCCTGCCGAGCCCGAACATCAAGACGGTAATGCTTGGCGAAAGTGCAGGGATTCGCCCAAGTAGCAGCTCTGCAGACATCATCAATAGGAACCCCAGATGCGAATGCAGAAGATGTAGCGACAGCTCTAGTAGAATGGCCTCGAGGAACTGAAGGCAATTTGAGCTTAGCTAACTGATAACACAAGACAATAGTGTGGACTATCCATTTAGAAAGCCTTTGTGGAGTGACTGGGTCACCCTGATCTCTAGCCGAATATTTGGTGAACAGTTTCTTGGATCGCCGAATAGACTCCGTTCGCAATCGATAAAAGGCTAAACAACACCGAACGTCGAGGGAGTGCAAGGATCTTTCCAAGGGATTCGACGGTGATGGAAAAAAGGCAGGCAGTACAATGTCTTGTCCTGTATGGAAAGGTGTAGAGACTTTGGGCAAGAAAGATGGGTCGAGACGTAAAACGACCTTTTCTCTGTGGAAGTTTAGATAAGGAGGGTCGATGCGGAGGGCACAAATTTCACTGGCCCTCCGGGCTGACATGACAGCTACAAGGAACGCCGTCTTCCAAGAAACTAATTGGAGATCCACAGTCGCCAAAGGTTCAAAGGGGGCCTTCATAAGGGCCTGTAGAACTACAGAAAGGCTCCACGTGGGCATAACCGGTCTAATCGATGGATTAAGATTATACAGTCCTTTCAAAAATCTCTTGAGGATAGGATGAGAAAATAGGGGTGATCCGTCGACTAAGCCATGGTAGTAGGCTATTGCGGCCGTATACACTTTAATAGAAGATGGCTTCAGTCCAGAGTGATGCAACTCCAGAAGGAACTGAAGAATTTGTTCGATTGATGAGACAAGTGGGGAGAACGAATGAGACTCGGCGAAGGTGGAAAAACGTTTCCATTTAGCCGTATATGACTTCCTTGTGGACGGCTTTAGGGCAGAGTCAATAATATGCTGAATCACAGTGTGCAAGAGCGTTGGGTTCAAATTCGAAAGGGTCTGTCTCGAACCGGATGGTATGGAGAGACTGTGGCAGTGAGAGGCGCCCGCATGGTTGGATTCGAGAATCAGAACCGAAGTGGTCGAAGTAATCGTCGATACCGATGGATTAATAGAAGCTGTCGGATTCGAGGCTCTCGAATCCGTCATCGGCCCCAATGGAAGGGGCCGAATCCGCCACGCTGTCAGGTTCAATGAGAGCAAGTCTGGGTGACGAAGTGTGCCATCCATTTGCGTTATAAGGTATGGAAGTGCCGGAAGATGAAGAAACTCCCCGCGGGAGATGTTGAGCAGTTTCGCAAACCATGCTTGACATGGCCACCAAGGGGCAACTAGTATCCCCGATGCACGGTCGCTCACTATCTTTGCTATGACCCTCATCAGAAGAGGGATCGGAGGAAAAGCATAGAAGTTGATGTTGTCCCAAGGGATCATGAATGCGTCCCCTAGGGATGCTTGTCCGATTCCCACTCTGGAACAGTAAGTCTCGCATACCCTGTTCTGTCGAGTAGCGAATAAGTCCACATCGGGGAACCCCCAGCGCCTGAAAAGGTGGTTGCGCGTACGAGGATCCAGTTCCCACTCGTGAGAAGTGAAGATGTGTCTGCTGAGAAGATCCGCGTGCACGTTGTCTGTGCCAGCCAGATGAACGGCCATCAGAGTAATGTGTCTCTGAATGCACCAGTCCCAAATTCTCATAGAAAGCCTGGCTAAGGTCGGTGACTTTGTCCCTCCTTGCTTGTTCAGATAAAAAAGGGTCGCTATATTGTCCGAAGTTATCTGAACGATCCGATGATGAAGGAGGTCTTCGAAAGAACGAAGGGCTTTGAAGACTGCCAGCAGCTCTAGGAAGTTGATATGATTTGTGGATTCTAGACGAGTCCACGTTCCCTGGGGAGACAGGCCAGAGCATATCGCCCCCCATCCTAGGAGAGACGCGTCGGTACCGAGAGTTATCGAAGGAGGTCGCGCCCTGAAGGGGACTCCCATCACGAGATTGGTCGGTTTCAGCCATCAGCACAGGGAGTGGAGCACGGAAGACGGGATCCGAATCCGTTTCGACTGTGGGTCTCTTTGTGGATGATACACCTTGTTGAAGAATAGTTGTAGTGGGCAAAGCCGAAGTCTGGCATGTGGAACTATGGCAACCGAGGAGGCCATATACCCCAGGACCCTCTGGATGGATCTTGCCATAACTGTTCCCTCTCGTTGGATTCGATGGATATGGCGAGTGAGAGTCTGCTGTCTGTCCTGAGGGAGGAAGGCTTTCTCCAACGTCGAATCCAAGCAGGCTCCAATGAAGGTGAGCGTCTGTGTCGGAAGAAGAGAAGATTTCTCTGTATTAATACGTAGGCCCAGCCTATCTAGTAAGGTACGGGTTGTATGGATGGTGTCTAGGAGTCCTTCTCTGGATTGCGAGACCAACAGCCAGTCATCAAGGTACGGGTAAATTTGTATGCCCTGAAGGCGTAGGAAGGCACAGACAGGAGCCATGCATTTGGTAAAAACTCTCGGAGCCGTAGCCAGTCCAAAGGGTAAAACTGTGAACTCATAAAGTTGGTTTGCAACAGCAAAACGGAGGAAACGCCTGTAAGTTGGATGAATTGAAATATGAAAGTAGGTGTCCTTCAGGTCCAGTGAGGCGAACCAATCCCCTCTCCTTAACAACGGCAAAATGTTTTGAAGGGTGGTCATACGAAACTTTCTCGGTATAATAAACTTATTAAAGTCCCGTAAATCCAAAATCGGATGTAGACCACCATCCCGCTTGGGGACCGTAAAGTATCTGGAATAGAATCCGTGAAGTCCGTCAGATGGAAATACTTGACGAATCGCTCCTTTAAGCAGAAGTTGATGTATTTCGTCGAGAAGTACCGGCGAACATGAAGTAGACTGGATCGGACTCGATGGAGGAACGATGTCGAATTCTATTCGATAGCCGTGTTGAACGATGGATAATACCCACCGGTCAGGTGTGATGGACTCCCAAATGGGGAGTCGGCTTTGGAGCCGATCCCCAGATGAGAGGGGGGTGGGTATTAAGGAGCATGAGGAGTGGTTCGCCAGTCCCGTCAGCGCTGCCTCCGATCGTCGAAACAACGGTGGCCTTGTTGGAAGCGCTGTTGGGGCTGAGGGCGGCGGCGCTGTTGATGCTGTTGTTGCTGGTGGTGTTGCGGCAGCTGTCTCTGCTGGTATGACTGCCTGTAGGATGGCCAATTCCAGGACCACTTACGTCTGCTGTGTGACTGGATCTCCATCCTGCGCGCCGTCATTCTTGACTTGTGCAGTTTCTTGAGTTTGTGGTTGGTACGTGAATGGAAGAGCCCGGAACCATCAAAAGGCATCTCTTCTATTGCCGCTTGGTTTCAGGAAAGAGCCGCCACCGCGTGCAAGCAGATGCAAGCAGACGCGCGCTGCCACGACATCGACGGAAGCCAGCTCCAGCGGCCAGCGCAGGCGCACGCGGCGCCGGAGTGCGTTGCCCGCCGCCCCAGGTGATCGAGCATGCGCAGTGCACGACTGGGCGGGACTCGGAGGCGCCCTGCAGCCGCAAAGCAGCGGCCGGGGCCGGTGGCCGAAGGGTGGTGGCCGAAGGGGTCGCCGCCGTTTGGGAGCCGTTCGGGGGACAAGGGGGGGGGCTGGGCTGGCCAAGGACTTTTGTTGAAATAGGCTTGCCTACCGCTGAATCTTAGGGAAGGGGAAGGATTTTTTTTCTCTTTTTCTTCTTCTTTTTATCTTTCTTTTTCTCCTCTTTCGAACTGCTTTATAATTTTACCCTGCTTTAATCAGTGCTTTTGAGTCATCCCTGGCCATGTCGACGTTTATATATCCTGGGGAACACACGGGCGCTGCCATTGGCGTGATCACGGGCAATGGTCGTTACAGCAATAGGGGCTTAACGTGTCCACGTAGAAGAAGGATGGACAGATGGCTGACACCTATCCCTCCTTCTGGTTCTGCCCCCAACCAGAGGGCGCCAGGTAGCCTCTCAACCACCCCTCGGGCCTGACGGTGCTGCTGCTCAATGCCAGGTCGGTCAATAACAAATCTTCCCTCATCCATGACTTGATTGTGGATGAGGGGGCCGACCTGGCTTGCATAACGGAGACCTGGGCGGGAGAGGGAGGGGATGTTGCCCTCTCCCAATTGTGCCTGCCTGGGTATCTGGTTCAACACTGTTCACACCCAGAAGGGAGGGGAGGGGGAGTCGTGTTGGTTTACCGAGCCTCCATCTCTCTCACGGGTCTTCCGGTCCCTTCGAGACCAGGGCTGGAGTGCCTCTACTTGGTGTTGGGCGAACGAGACAGATTGGGGATTCTATTGGTGTACCGTGCACCCTTCTGCCCAGCAGTCTCCCTATCTGAGCTGACAGAGACCGTCTTGGACCTGGTGTTGAGGACCCCCAGGATGTTGGTCCTGGGGGACTTCAATCTCCATGCCGAGGCTAGTCTGACCGGGGCGGCTCAGGACTTCATGGCCTCTATGACGGCCATGGGCCTGTCTCAACACGTCATTGGCCCGACCCATGAACATGGACACACTCTGGACCTGGTTTTCTCAACGGGGCAGGAAGAGGATGACCTGAGGGTGAGGAATTTATGTTTGACTCCCCTGTCATGGTCAGATCACCTCCTGGTGAGGTTTGTGCTCGAGAGCAGCCTCTCCCTCTATAAGAGTGCGGACCCGATTGTATGGGCCCGCCCCCAGAGCCGGATGGATCAGGATGGATTCCTGAAGGCCCTGGGGGAGTTTTCGCCTGACAAGACTGGTGCTTCTGTTGAGGCTCTGGTCGAACTGTGGAACAGAGAGATGACCAGGGCTGTGGACATGATCGCTCCTAAGTGTCCTCTCCCACCGGGCAGAGTCCGCTCTTCCCCTTGGTATACACCTGAATTGCGGGCGATGAAGCGGGTTGGGAGACAACTAAAGCATAGGTGGAGGAAATCACGAGATGAATCTGACCGAACACACTTGAGAGCCCACTATCGGGCCTATGCTGTGGCGGTGAAGGCGGCGAAAAAGAAGTTTTTTTCCGCTTCCATTGCCTCCTCACAATGCCGCCCGGCGGAGCTTTTTCAAGTGGTACAAGGCCTGGTTCACCCGGGTCCTAAGGAAGATCCGATGCCACCCTCAAAGGCCCGCTGTGACGACTTTGCCAGGCATTTCAGGGAGAAAATCGCTCAGATTCGTCACGAGCTGGACTCCACTAATGAAGCAGAGGTTTCTGGGGAGACGCCAATGCTACCGTCTGGTCCAAAATTATTGGAGGAATTTCAATTATTGCGGCCCGATGATGTGGACAAGGTGCTTGGACGAGTACGTCCCACCACTTGCCTATTGGATCCTTGCCCGTCTTGGTTAATAAATAACTCCAAGCATGGGATTGGGACCTGGATCTTGGAAGTGGTTAACGCTTCTCTGAGGGAGGGTCGAGTGCCTGCCCCTTTAAAGGAGGCGGTAATACGACCGGTCCTGAAGCAAGCGTCACTGGATCCAGAGATGGCCACTAACTATAGACCTGTGGCCAACATCCCGTTTCTGGGCAAGGTGTTGGAGCGAGCGGTGGCGGGACAACTCCAAGCACTCTTGGATGAAACTGATTATCTGGATCCTTTTCAGTCCGGCTTCAGACCCGGGTACGGTACTGAATATGCCTTGGTCGCCCTGTACGATGACCTGTGCAGGGAGAAGGACAGGGGGAGTGCATCCCTGTTGGTTCTTCTGGACCTCTCGGCGGCTTTCGATACCATCGACCATGGTATCCTTCTGGATAGGCTTGCGGGATTGGGGGTCGGAGGCACTGCTTTGCAGTGGTTCCACTCCTATCTCAATGGTCGATTCCAGAAGGTAGTGCTGGGGGACTATGTCTCTGCGCCATGGCAGCTATGCCATGGAGTACCACAGGGCTCCATTCTATCCCCTTTGCTATTTAACATCTATATGAAACCGCTGGGAGAAGTCATCAGGAGGTGTGGGCTGCAGAATCACCAGTACGCTGACAATACCCAGCTCTACCTCTCATTTTCCACCAATCCAGGTGAGGCAGTGGCTGTGCTGAACCGGAGCTTGGCCGAGGTAATGGAATGGATGAGGGCCAATAAACTGAAACTCAATCCAGACAAGACGGAGGTCCTGTTGGTTAGCGGATCGGGCTTCGGAGAGGGTGGATTTGACCTGGTCCTGAATGGTGCAACACTCCCTCTTAGGGACAAGGTCCACAGCTTAGGAGTACTCCTCAACCCGGAGCTTTCTTTGGAAGCTCAGGTGACAGCAGTGGCGAGGAGCGCCTTCCTTCAGCTTCGGCTGATTAATCAGCTACGCCCCTACCTGGAGTGCGACTGCCTGGCGACGGTGACACACGCACTGGTGACTTCCCACCTAGACTTCTGTAACGCGCTTTACGTGGGGCTTCCCCTGAAGACGGTCCGAACACTTCAATTGGTGCAAAATAGAGCTGCCAGGTTGCTGACAGGGACAGGGCGTTATGCTCACATGACTCCAGTCCTCCGTCAGCTTCACTGGCTTCCCATTGAAGCCCGGGCCCAATTCAAGGTGTTGGTGATGACCTATAAAGCCCTAAACGGCTTGGGTCCTGGCTACCTGAGTGAGCGCTTACGTCCGTATATGCCCGACCGCCCCTTGAGATCTGCGGGAGAGTCCCTTCTCCGGGAACCCTCCATGAAAGAAATTAGGAGAGTAAGTACTTGGAGGAGGGCTTTCTCAGCGGTGGCGCCCAACCTATGGAATTCACTCCCCAAAGAGGTTCGCCTGGCACCATTGTTACTGGTTTTTCGGCGCCAGGTGAAGACCTTTTTATTTAAACATCATTTTAATTGTTAAAATATATGATCTGGCCAGGGCAATTTCTTCTTCCTTCTCTTTTCTCCTCCTATATTCTTTATTTACTTATTTTATACTGTTAATTTTAATTTTATATTATTATGTTTATATCTCAGTGTATTTTTTGTATTTTTGTATTTAGTGTTAATTTATTATGTTCTATTGTATTTCAATGTATTTTATTGTGTTGTAAGCCGCCCCAAGGCTTTGGCAAGGGGTGGCATAGAAATGTTATAATAATAATAATAATAATAATAATAATAATAATAATAATAATAAATAAAAATTACAGTTCCGAAGCCATGCGTGTCTCCGGAGGGAAACGGCACCAACCAAGGCCCGGGAGTCAGTGTCCACGTGGTGACGTGCCGTGGACAACTGCTGCACCGCGACCTGCATGGCTTCTTTGATTAGGACCTTCGCAAGGTCACCCTGGTGGTCTGGGAGGGTGGAGGCGATGTTGTGGAGGCGCTGCATAATAAAATATTGATATCGCGCCAACGTCACCTCGTAGTTGGAAATGCGAAGTCCTAAGCCTGAGGCAGCATAGACTCGCCTGGCCAGGGAATCTATTTTCCAGCCCTCCTTATCCCTCGGTGCCGTATGTCCTCTCGCCTCTCTGCCTTGCGAGGATTCGACGACTGCCGAGTTTGGTTTTGGGTGCTTTAGCAGGAAGGGGATGTCTTCTTCCCGGACCCTGTACATAGACTCATATCTCCTGGACGTCGGCTGAGGATGTGAAGGTAGGTCCCAGGGCTGCATCATCGCCTGCCGCAGGGTAGTTATAAGCGGCAGAACGATGGAGGTCGATTGCTCCCCGCGGACGACGTCGTAAAACTTGTCCGTTGACGGTCCCGGGCACTGGGCAGCGTCGATGTCCAGGGACTGGACAAGCCTCGACATCAGCTCCACGAAGGAGACGTGGGACTCATCGGGTGACGCAGGCTCCTGGGATGTCACCACGACATCCGGGGAGGTTGAGTCTACTTCAGAGTCATCCGAATCAGCACCGTAGTATGGTGGAGCAGAAGATGATGACTCCGCCGGCGAGAAGGAGCTGCTGCTTCCGCTTTGCGGGGATCGAGGTGGCACCCTCGTCGAATCCACAGACCGTGTTTGGTTGCGGGGCGGAGGTGAGGATCGCGCCCTGGGAGCAGGGTAGTACCCCACAGAGAACGGGTCTCCCCAAAGTTGGTAGTAGGGACGACGCCAACTCTCCGGGCTTTGCTCTACCAAGCGGCTCCTCCGATTCCCTGGTGGGGACAGGCCAGCTTCTGTCTCCAATGTCACCACGGGCATCGGTGTCGGTGACCTCGCTCTAGGAGGGGAGTCCTGGATTTCCCCATCCGAGATAGACCCCCATAGAGTTGGAAGGGGTGCAGGCGGGAGGTCAACTGCACGTTGGGGAGACCCTTGAGGGGTAACCCGCATGGCCTCCTGAAGGATCAGTTCGGGCGGGGTCAGTATCGTAACCGCCACCGGTACTGAGGGTCCCGTCGGCTCCGAGTCCCGATGTCGGGAACGGTCCGTGGACTTAGCCTTCTTTGGAGGCTTAGAGGCCTTCTCCTTTCTGGCCTTCTTATGGCCTGCCGGCTTCTCTTCGGCATGCTTCCGCTTCTCATGCCTCTTTTTTGGTGAAGCAGAGGGGGCCACTGAAGTGGACGCACCTTCATCTGAAGGGCATGAGGGTGGAGCCACAGAAGCGGAGCCAGGTTTTGGGATAGAGACGAGCGGGTCTGATTGCATCAGAGCCCTATCCCAAAGGAGCCTCTGAAGCCGGTTCTCGTGGTTCTTCCTAGCCTGCTTTGAGAAGGCTAGGCAATGAACGCACTTATCTGTCCTATGCCCTTCTCCAAGGCAGAGGAGGCATAGGTCGTGCGGGTCAGTAGGTGCCATTTTTGACCCACAGTCTGCACATTTGTGGAAAGCCGCTCGCTGCGCCATCGCAGAAGAAAAGAAGAAAAAGAAAGATAGTGCAGAGGGTAAGTGTGTATATATATATATATATATATATATATATATATATATATTGATAGATCGAAGAAGAAATAACAAGAGAAAAACTACACAGAAGCGGGAAACAAAGTAAGGGGAAAGTAGTATAAGGGCAATATATAAGGAGAGAACCAAGAACAGCCAAAGTGTAAGTTAAAAGCGGCACAAGGCACAGCGAATGGCGGTCGCAAAGACTGAACAAAATGGCGGACGCTCTGCTCTTTATAGGCCACAAGGGGGAGGGGGAGCGGAGCTTCCCGCCAAAAACCGTAGCTATCAATCTTCCGGCCAAAGGCACTGCACAGGCGCAGTACCCATACGTGTGATGCACAGAGGCCACGACAAAGAACATACCAGACCAACAATGGTTTAAAAAACCTCGTCATGGCTTGTGTTATTTGAACCCAGCCCTTGAGGTTGCTGGTTGAGATTCACTCAAAGAAATTTGGATTGAATGGGCTAGCAGACAGATAAAGAATGAGAAGGTGCCTTGACATGGCAGAATGGAAATGAATGCACTTGGAATTAAAGAGAAGACTTGCAGGGGAAAATAAATGTGGTGGAATAAATTTAGGAATGATTTTGCAAGATCAACTTCTCTGAAATAGTACAGGTGGTTTTGCAGCAGAGGACTGTGGGATCATTGAAATCATTTTGCTGATTCAGTTTGTTTGGTACTCAGATGCCTGGGTAAATAATAGTAATTATTATAAAATGTCTTCTCTTTTAGCTTCTCCCATTTTCCTGTTTATGAAAAGATGGTCTCATGAAGCACCAAGCTCTGAGACTGGCCACAGCCCTAGCAGCCATTCTGCAGTCGTGCTCAGTTTCTTAAAATCCTGCATACACTCATGTGCTACAGAAGGTTGGAGGAACCTAGATTAAATAATGGGTTAATATTTTCAGTTGTTGACTCTATTGATCAAGACATGTAAACTCACATTTTCTTTTTTGTAGCAGTAAAAGATAGGGCTTTTAAAATTCTTTTTAGCAAAACCATCTTAAGTCCAGTTTTGTCCAACTTTGAAATTATTTAAGGAAAATACCATTTAAAATCCTAAGCTAAATATAAGATCATTTTATTTTCAAAACAGATGTGGCATGAGTGCATCTATGCCTCAAGAAAAATTCTGCTAGGCATACTTTTCAACTTGGCTGTGCCGAAATGGGCCAGTACTATTCTTAGCCTAGTCCGGGCATTGGTTATGCACAAGGCAGACTAAATCTGATTGATTTCAGAATGTGTGGAATACTTGCAGTGGTCTCTTCAAACAACTGGGGTGCTGCAAAGAATATCTGATGGATACTGTGTACCACTTCTGTCAACAGAAGGGACAGAGATCCTGTTGAGTGTCCTGCTGAAATGAAGAGTGGGTGGGCAAAGTGTTTTTCAGTAGTCCCTCCCCATGCTCTTCAAGGGGTGCCAGGGGAATGGGGGTGGGAAACAGAAAACACTTTTTGTGTCCAATGGGAAAATGTAAGGAATAGAGTTTCTCTCATGGGAACTCCAGAGCCAGTTCAATCAGCTGTATTGTGACAAGGGTTCTTGGACAAGGGTCCAATAGGTCAGCTGCAAGAACTGTTGCCATCAGCTGGCAGATTATACATAAACACATACAAACATGCAGAGAAAAAAAAAAGAGTATTTTTGGTGGCATTTTCTGTGCTTAGGATCTTGGTTATCATAACTCATGTTAAATTTGACATCCAATCAAGAATTTGAGAATTTTGTCTAACAGTTGAGATTTTTTTTTAAAATAAAGAGCTAAGAATTTGCTTTAGTGAACAACCAAAACTTCTGGTTTGCAAAAGCCCAATCAGCCCATTGACCTTTGTAGACATTTGATTGATTGATTGCTTTTATATACTGTCCACCAATTAGGTGAATTAGAAGTTTTAATCACCTGTAACTTACGAACGTGCTACAAAGAAGCATTTCAGCATTATTGTGGGACGTGTAGTTTAATATTTCCTTGATAGCTTTCAGTGTATTCACTGGATTTGTTCTGGCAGATTTGGTTACATCATATCATCACAAACTGCAGTACTCACTAGGGATGCACGAAGAATCCATCATGGATGGAAAAGCTGCCAGATTCCCACATTTCAGCTTCCCTGGCTCTGGTCTGCTTTGCAGCAGCCCAAAGTCCAATTTCCTGGCAAGCATGTCCAGGGCTCACAGGGCACTCACCGGGAATTAAGCCAGCCGGGGCAATCAAGGAAGGAGGCTGGTCAGCAGGAATGGCTGCTGGCATGCCCACCTGCTACACCCCTCCCCAAGCCCTGGTTGTGCAATGGGAAGCTTTTTTCTGCATCAGAAGCAGCAGCCTGGTGTGGAAGAGACACATATGCAGTATTTGTGAAGGCTGGTCATGGGATGCCCGTCCAGAGAGCACTCTTGGCCATCATTGGAGCGGCTGCTCTGGAGCACGAGTGGGTGCTGCTACTGGTTGGCGTGGGGGGACCGCTTTCCTGGCTGCCACCCTGCAACCAAGCACCTGCCAGGAAAGCAGCCTTCCAAATGCTAAACAAGAAGCACCTCTTTTCCATACCAGCAACAGGTGGACTTTTGGGCTGCTGCTGATGCAGATGATTGGAAGGCCAGGCTGAGCACAAGAGGAAGCCAGCAGATGCTTGTAGGGGCAGATTCCAGCAAGTTTCATCCATCGCTGGTACTCCCTTTGAAAAACCTATCTATTGTCAGTTTAGTTCCACCAAGTTGAAGCATACCTGCTGCTGTGAACTGGCATGAAAAACTACATTTTATGTTAACTGGACAATTTTACATATTGTAAAATTCGTGCCTATTGGCTGAATTCACAAAACATAACCAGCAACCTTGCATGCTGGAAAGGGTTTGTGGGTTTTTACCATCATATGACAGAAATCCAGTAGTTTCTACTTTCCCATGGTTTCCATTCTCGTTGCTCAGGCCTCCCACTGCTAACTTATATCCCATTTACCACTGTGCCTGAAATTCACTCTCAAAGTGTATAGATTCCTGCCTGTGTCGACTGCTTCTTCCTCACTGGTCTACACACAGAGGCTAGATGGCTAAACCATTTCCTGAAGTTGGCGCCGTTTCTAGAGAACTATGTGGTAGCTGCATCCCATGACTATGGAAACCATGAGCCTGGGTTGAGACAACACAAAACGTGGTGGTACAGAGGAACCATAGAACAAACCATTGTTTCTTATCATGATTTCTAAGCACCAACTTTACCATGGTGAAATAACACAACTGGGTTCACACAATACAACAGACCAAATATTGTAAAACAATAATCCCATGGTTTGTCATGTTGCCTAAATCCAGCCCTGGAGATTAACTGTAGGTTTTATAAATTGAGTAGAAGCATGAGCATTGTTTGGTTTAATATCAGAAACAGATACTTCCTGTGGCAGCTGCAAATTATTAAAATTCCTTTTTAGAGATATAACTCACATTTTTTGGTAGATGAAGCTATTAAAAAGTTGTTTTTATGAAAGAATGGGCACATCCAATTGGTTCCTAAGAACTCCTTTCACAACATGTTTCATAAAAGTTACACTGGACTTTATTTTAAAAGGAAAGAGATTTGAAATTATGCAAACTGTAATGAACAAAAGCATACTACATTTGGGGGAAATTTCTTTTGTACAAATTCACATTTATGTTTAATAGAAGTAAACCAATCTTTGCAGTCATCTGTTTCCACTGTGGCTTCACTCTGTACTCTTTCTCCCTGGTATTGCTCAACCCAAGTAATTCCACAGATCCACCATATTTTTATTCAAATAAACAATTACTGAGAGAAATTATAGAACAATGTATCACTATTTATATGGCTAATTGCTCAAGCAAAGCTTCTCTATTGCTTTTCTAGTATTTTAAATTCTGGTTTTGATGCAATAGTTGAAGCATTCATTCTAACCCCATTAATAAAAGCTATTAAAAATTAAAAAGTGGTTTGTGATCTTAAAGTTAGAAAACAAATTATTGATGATATCAGGTTCTGAATGACAGTAATTCTAGAATACCAATACAGTGTGTTGACTGTAGTCATTATTGTACATACAAATAGTTTTCAGCAAAAGTAAAGCAATACTGCATAAAATACACATACCACCTTTTTATAACTTTCTCCTAAGCCATAAATCATTTTTGAAAAAGGCTAAACCTACCTGAAGAGCTTTCTTTTGTGGCACTGCAGTCATAAAATGAACTTACATAGAACCACCAGCAATCTTTAGTTACCATACTCCTTATTCAACTTGATGTTAACCAATTTTACTTTCAACATGTGGCACACTGTTCTAACAGTTTTAGTTTTTTAACTGTTTCACTTAAGGAGTCTGGCATTTGCACCAATTCAGCAGGATGCTTCTAAGCTCTGAAGAAAAAAAAATGTTTTTCTCAGGTGCATGGAGCAGCTTTTGATTGGCATCTATTTGCAACTGCTTTCAGCTGAGAGCCCAGCTTAGCCCAAGCATGAATTATTAACACTGTTTATGGAGTTCATGCTTTTTTTCTAAGTCCTAATGAAACTGAAGTCTCATTTCTTTCCCCCTTTTAAACTTTATTCCCTAGTTATGATCTTCAAAACCCCCCCAAGAAAACAGGAGATTATCAAATATGACAAAGTACATCATAAAAGATTTCTGTAAAACCTTTAAGTTCCAGGCAAGTGGTTTGCAATATTCATCAACAGAAAAAATGAACTATAAGTTCTGTTTTATTTCAGAATTCATATATGCAGAGGATCTGTTATTTCTGAAGCAAGATTTTTTTTACATCTGCAATGAAATCTCAAAATCACCCAACAAATGAAACCTGAGGAATGTCTAACACATTTAAAAAGCATAAATACAATTTAGAAAAAATAGCAAAACAGTACTATTTCAAATAAAATGAATATTTTCCCTGTTTTATTCACAAAATAAACAGATTTATTTTTTATTGTCTCCAAACATCTCTACATAGCAGGTAAGCAAAAAGCATCAGCTATTAACAGTGATCATAAAAAGATGGAATACTGGAAACAGTAAAGGTCCACTGAAGTTTTTAAGTGTTTTGTATAAAAGATCCTTTTAAAAAATGGTTTACTACATTGTAAAATCCCATCATCATCACAAGGTAACACGCCTAGAGTCACTTGTGTCTCTGTGGGGAATGCCCCCTTTGTCTTCTCCTGCCCTCATTTTTTCTTGACTCTTTAAACTGGTCTGGATATCGGCTGTGTTTTTCATCCTCCCTGGGACTGGGATAGTTAGAGTGTCTTTCTCTAGACTTGGATCTTCCCTTTCTTCTGTGGAATTCCTCGTCTTTACCACGCTGTCTGTCCCTCCCTTCATCATCTGAAAAGGACCGTCTCCTTTCTGCTCTTTTCTTTTTAGAATGGCTACTTTTGCTTTCCAAAGGCATATTTCTTTCCTGCTCCCTGTCCTTTCCACTCCAGTGGCTGTTTCTGTCATGAAAATAATCTCTTTCATAAAAGTGTTTCTGTGATGCCTCAACTCTGCTATTTGAGTCCCTTGCATTCCTTTCTAAGTTTTTCTCAGCACCATTTTCCTTCTCGGGCAGCCACTTTTCTTTTTTCTTTTCAAGTTGTTTCTGTTTGCTTCCATGTTTCCTCTTGACACTTTTGTCTGATAGCTTCTTCTTTTGTGACTTCCTCTTTTTCACATCTGAAAGGACCAAAAACATCAAATCCGGCTTTTAGGTTATTGTATTTGCCTTCCTTAATTCACGTATCAACTTCTATTCGCTTGGATTCAAAGATCCTACACTAGGGGAGGACTGCTGATTTCCTGGCCCTGGAAGCCTCTCTCAAGGGTTTCCAAACTCACTTAAGCAAATGTGGGAGAAGAGGACAAAGGTTACAGAAAGGGAAAAAAGATGATTGTCACCATACTTGCACAAGCTAAAGTGCCTTCCACTCATATAGTGAGATCTTTGAATCCGACCCACAGAAAGCTAATTTACCAATAACCCAACTTTATCCATTTCTTCTAGCCACAGAGCTTGAATACTATACTGTGGAGATGTTCATTTCCTCCCCTTTCCAAAGCAGGTTGGGATGAGATTGCTTCTCTCTTTGGACAACCAGTCCGAGAAAACCATGTGATACCAGTACCCTCTGCACTCTTACTACCTAAAGATGGCACTGCTTCACTAGATCAAATGCTGGTAAAAATGGTTCACCTGGCAGCAATTCAGCCTCCTTTTGACTTGTGAATACACCATTGTTACCTGAGGGGGCTTCGAGGCAGAGGTGTCGGTAGCAAGATCACTTGGGAGGGAAGCAAGAGAAGCTCTCTACACCCGCCTCGGATTGCTGGGCTGTGGATGTGCAGCCCTGCATGCATGCAAAGCCCCAGCGCCAACATAACATGGGGCTGGAAAGGTAATGCAACCCTGGGGGTGGGGTTTGTGTGTCTGG
Source organism: Varanus komodoensis (assembly GCF_004798865.1). NCBI lineage: Eukaryota > Metazoa > Chordata > Lepidosauria > Squamata > Varanidae > Varanus > Varanus komodoensis. The sequence continues at coordinate 3,094,007 of NW_025335548.1, forward strand.
GTATCATGTAACTTAAGATAACATTTCATGCATCTGATTAAGTGGACTGCAGTCCACAGAACCCTCTGCCATAACACAGTTATTAGCCTTTAAGGTGCCACAAGACTCTGTGTTGCAGCTGACTAAGATGACTACTATCCCTCTGGAAAATATTTAACATGAAAGCTGTAATTCTCAAGAATCTTAACAAACCATTTGAAGACCACATTAAAAAGTTTCCATCTTTGCTCTTGATGCTAACATTTAGATGCTCCTGTGTTGCAACGACAAATTTACACATGCCTTAAACTGATGGTACTCTTTGTACTTATTATTTTAAGAATGTTCAAGCAGAAATTGAACTTAAAGATGAGCTGTTAAGGTATATAACACTACTTCACTGCTGGCAATAATATGCTAAATAAATTCATGGCTGGGACAAAAAGATGACAGCACATCACTGAAAACTGATCTTTCTTTTTCCTATTGCAGATGTTGTGGCCAGATCTTTCTTACTGTCTTTAGGTAACAAAGAATCATCTGATCTGCATTCAGAGGCAATGAAACCTGCCTTAAAATTGATAGTTAAGGCACAAGGTTTGGTCAACTTACTTTAGAGAGACTTTAGAGAGGGTGTGGAAGAAATGCTACAAAAAGGGAAAGAACCAGAAAAGCCCCCTTCTGTAAGTAGCAACCTCACATTAATCTGGATCCAAGTTATTATGCATCATATTTCTATAAACTTTGCAACAAAGCTGCAAGGTCAACCAGAACTGTTATCCCTGAGCCAGAGATATAGCAACCGAGATATGGACTGCAGCCTTCCTGCTCATGCACTCAACTTTTATCCCATAGCAGTAAACTGAACTGTTTCTTCCCATTAAATAAATGAATAACACACTCCCCAATACAGCAGCTGAAGCCTCTGTTGTAATATGAGGAAATGCAGCTTTCAATGACTACAAACGTAAAGCAAAATGACCTTACTTGCAATCTTCCCTTTCAGGCTTCTCACTTCCCAAATTTAGTTTTCAAAATTCCTTCTGTCATGAGACTTTTGGGTTAATTCTAGACACTGCAGTGGGGCAGGGGGTATGTATGTATGGTATGCATGGCTGTGAGAGTTGGACCATAAGGAAGGCTAAGCTGATGTTGGAGAGTCCCTTGGACTACAAAGATATCAAATCAGTCAATCCTAAAGGAAACCAACCCTATTCTTTAGAAGGCCAGATACTAAAGCTGAAACTCAAATACTTTGGCCACATAATGAGAGGGAAGGACCCAATGGAAAAGCCCCTGATGCTGGGAAAGACTGAAGGCAAAAGCAGAAGGGGAGAACAGAGGATGAGATGGTTAGATAGTGCCACTGATACAATGTGCATGAATTGGGGTTAATTCCAGGAGGCAGTGGAGGACAGGAGGGCCTAGTGTACTGTAGTCCAAAGAGCCGGGCATGACTATGTGACTGAACAACAACAAAGGGGGGTTGGCTCGTACCGCCGTGCAAATGTAACATACTGCCCACTTTGAAGCATAAGTGGTTAGGCCACTGTTGTGATTTGGTATGCTATGGCTTGGAGGCAATGCTGTATCTAAGGGGATCCACGTGTGCTTTCCTTAATTTAAGTAATTTGTATTGAACACAGAACCCAACCTTCACCATTTGCAGAAACCTTAAAAAGCCACAGTCCCTTTTACTGAATACAGTCAGATCAGCAGCTTTAGACTGCTGAGAAATTTCTATGGCAGAGCTCCTTGAGTTGTTGGGCACAGCAGCCGGAGTCTGAGCACTGCCAAAATGGAAGCGACATTATCTGCTGCTGCTACCTCTCCTGCTTAGGTCAACTTGTTCAAAGAATATCAGCCGGAACAGGTAAAAAAACAAGCTCAGCCATGCTGGGAACACTCTGAGAAACCGTCTCTGAAATACTGCGACATACCCATTACGGCAGAGTGAGAGGAAAATAAAGAAGCGCCGACTGAATGCCAACTCTCAACCAGCCCAAAGGTTACAGAAATGGCAAACAGAAACTGCCTCACCCCCATCAAGCAGTTTAAGTATTGCTGCAGTCAACCATTTTGCAACACTTCTACTTGTGGTGTACAAAAAGCAACAATATCACGGCATACTGCTGAGACTATCAAAATGACTTATTACAGATTTTTTTTCTCCTCTGTGGGAAAAGAATAAAACATTAGTATAGGATGCATTACATTAAAAACAAACAGGACATGCAGGGCAGCGCGGGGGACGGGGGAAGCTGTGCGCATACCAGCAGACACAGTTCATTTGTTGCCAAGGAATGACTTCCTCGGTTCCGACCTAGCTTCAGCTGTCTATGCAGAACCACCTGGCTCTCCACCGAAACACCACTTCTGTCCCTCCTCCATTATGCCTTCTTTTAGCGTGTTGGCGTTACGAATGCATTCGATGTTTAGGAAGAGGCAGCAAAAAACAACCAAACAAACAACCAAACGAACTTGCAATAAATTATACTGGGCCTCTTATCACTGACTGTACCTGTGAATCAGAAGATATTGCTTTTAAGACTGTCACTGAATCTAATTTATTCTCAATCAGCATGTTTCTTAAATGCAAAAGCTCATGCTGAGCTCTCATCTGCTCTCACAACACTCATGTCCAAGAGTGGACAAGCAGGCACTAATGTTAATTATATTTCTTACTAAACTAGCTGAAAAAAATCAACAGAAGTGTAACATGAACATTATTATACACTATACTGTCAAAAAGATTCTGGGTCAAAAAAGGACAAGGCACTGTATTATATTACATTTAATTAATTACACTATCACACATATATTCTGCACAAGAAAGCACATTGTGTGTGCGTGTACACACACACACACACACACACACACACAATGCAAGAGGAACTATGTCTTATATGTTTGATGGGCAAGAGGGCAGAGAAAATGAAGAATGTGTTCCTATGCCAGCAAGGCTTGCTGGAGGAGATGCTGCGATAAGGATCGGAGTCCCCAGATTCCCTGGCATTTTAGCCACACATGCACTGCAGCTCACGTGATCAGGGCAGCATTTCAGCACTGTGTGCCTTGGAAGGAGTACTGTACTTCATCCCTTCAACTAGAGTACAAATATAGTACAACCACAGTATGAGGCCATGTTTTGATTTGCTTGGCAAACTAGTACAATATTAAATAAAGATGTATTTCATCATGTGCTCGGTGATTTCACTGTATGAGAACAGATTAGAGAATGGCTAAGTTTGGGGTTGTCAGGCCAGCAACTCTGAACAAATACACTGTGGGCACGTAGGCCATGGATGTCTTCCATTTTATGGGCAAAGCCTCCATATTCTCTGGCTCAGCTAAACAAGCCTGGCTTAGCAGAGAGCATAACAAAGCCTGCCTTCCAGACCTAACTAGCTTATGTGCCTGTGGGAATCTGCTTATCAGTCGGTTGCTTAGCTAGAACTGCAAACTTGCTAGGATTCGAAACTTCCAGGTTGTTTAGATTGCAAGGCTTCATGGCATTAGCAACCAAGAGTGTATAACTAGATGCGTAGCCCAACCGCCCCCCCCCCCCCACCTTTGGACATTCATTTCTCAGGCAGCCTTTTCTGACCGTCTACGATCCAGCCGATTGAAGCCTGCCTTGGAGTCCAAGGTCATGCTGCACGTTATAAGTAACTGGCTGCTAAACACTTGGTAAGCTAGCCGATTTGTACACTGAGCACAGTAAATAGCTCTCCTCGTAAGTAAATCCGGCTCGTGCATCTCATTTCCTTGGCATACCAGCAAATCCTTTCAGCTCACCACTGCAAGGAGCTAATGAGAGGAACTTGGGAAGTATCCAGTACTGCTGCTCCTCTTACACAACTGATGCAGTGCAAGGGGAAGTAACCTCCAGCAGAACATCAGCAGCGTATGCTGCATACACTAGAGAAGTGCTCCATCAGCAATGTATCAACACAGCAGCTGGACAATGCCCTGTGTCCACGATCCTAAGAACACCTGTACTAGGGAGGAAGCCCGATCGAACACAGTATAATTTACTCTTGAATAAACACACACAGGATTGTGCTGCATGAAAAAGATAATCCATGTTTCAATTAGATGCAACGAATCCTTGATAGTGGGCCTGTACCACATCCATCCCTTTTTACACTGGGGAAGTCATTTGTCCCCTAAAAACTTTGCCTTAGCTTTTCAACATCTGAAACAGGCTAGTTTTGACAACTTTTTTCTGTGATGAATCCTAGCAGCATTTAAACTAGCAGCAAGAAACTCGCATCCTACAATGTGAAGAATGTACACACTGATGTAAGCAAGATGGTTCTGTCTTCAAAGTAGATTACTCAACAAATTTACTCAGAGCAAACAGGACTAAGGTAAGATTTTCAGAGCTTGCCCTGGAAGCACAAATGATGAAACTGAGGCTGTCATACCTTGAGCACATCATGAGAAAGCAAGACTCACTGCAGAAAACAATAATACTGGGGAAAGGTGAAGGCAGAAAGAAGGCAAGGAGCACGCGTGAGATGGATCGGTTCCATAAAAGAAGCTACAAGCCTGAGTTTACAAGAGCTGAACAGGACTGTCAAGGACAGGACCTTCTGGGGGCAGTTATTCATAGGGTTGCTACAAGTTGGAGGTGATTGGATGGCACATGGCAATGTATTAACACAGCATATTATACAGTACATGGCTCTAAGTAAAATTGCTCCGATATTCTGGAAAAGCATATATGTAGATATATTACATCTGTAGGCTGAGCCTGCATTCTTTGAAGAGTCCTGCAGGTTTCAAATAACGCACAGAGCAAGCAATACAGGAAGAAATAGTCATCACTATTTTCCCTCAGTGCACGTGCATCAGGTCATGCAGAATAAATAAAAGAGATGGATTACAAAGGGAACTTAATACCTGAGTCACTGCTGTGCTCACTGTCAGAAGATGATTCACTCCCACTGGAGGATGCTGTGGAGGAGCTGCCACCGCCGCCGCCACCACTGCTGCTGCTGGCATCATCACCTGAACCAGACGAATCAGATTCTGAAGACGATGATGAATCTGATGACTCCACATCTTGTTTCTGTGTCATGATGATTTTGGGAGCGTTTTTCAGATGTTCACGCAGTTCATCTCTAATTAAATACATGCAATACAGGCCATAAACTTACAAATTTAATTACTTTTGAGAAAGGTCAAGTTTACCCTCTTTTGGCCATATCTCACTCCAGCCAACTTTTTGTTCTAGTAAAACTGACTGGGAATCACTGAACCAATCTTTATTGGGATAGCTCTGCCCTAGAGTTAATTTCTTGATGATAATATTCATTCATTCATTTTATATTCTGAGGACTCTCTAAGTGTATATACTATACACCCCCACCCCATATAAAGTGGATATATATACTAGAACATGATATTAACATGCAGGCTGGATCACATGATTCCCGCTCTTGATTTGGCCCACACAGATGGTGGGGGGGTGGCTAAGCAAACACATTTCCAACATTTCCAGATGTCTGCACAGGGGCAAATGATCTGAATAGGGCTTATGCACATAGGCTCAGATTGCTCTGCTGAATGAGAGTCAACTTCACAAAATGGGGTATGTGCATTGAATTTCATATGGGTAGGCCTTATTTGTATGTTATGCTCCTGCACAGTCACCTGGGGATGGAGGAAAAGGGGCAGGCAGGTATATGTTTGTACCATACCAGGTACAGAGGCCAGATCAGGGACAGCTATCATTTGATCTGGTCTTGTGATAGAACCCCAGAACTGTTTTTCACCTATAACAAAATGGGCTTCCTTACGTTAGTCCTCCAAGACCAATAGAAGTGAAGAAATTGATGGCAAATCTGGTGTTCCTTGGATTATCCCGAGGTAGCAATCCTTCAAAGAACGGCTGCAGAGTTCTGTTATAAACCAAACATAGCAATTATCCCCAAGCCACCAAACTGTTTCAAATTCTTCACAGAACTATTTAACTCCAGATGTTATTTATACTTCCCAAACATCATGTTTCTAACCCTGACAAACTATCTAGCCAAGCAGAACCGGGAAGCTGCATTTACCCAACTGCTGTAGGTGTTGAAATCTGTGAGCTACTGAATTGAAGAATTCTTTATTTAACAGACTAAAAAGGAAGTTAACTTTCTTCAGTAAATACATGCAGCTACTTTGGATGGATACAGTTTATGGAATGCAACCTCCCCCACAGAAAATACATAAAACTATCAAAAGTTTAACACAACTGGCTCTCTAAAGACCAAGAACTAATTGCCCCTGGCATTAAACTTGCAAAATCATTTTTAATTAACCCTCATCTCTTTAAAAATTTGAGTACAAAAAATAATGGATCCATATCTTGTTCTTTACTAGTATAGTCAGTAATCCCAACTTTGTTAATATTAGCCTAGTTATTATATTAACTCTTTCTAAACTGAACAGGCGTTATGTGATCACTAGCTAACTAAAGAACCAAACACAGGCATGCAAAAAGACAGATTGCTTCCCTGTAACTGGATCTTCCAAGTGGTCAGTCATCTGTGCATTCACACATATGGGCGCAGTACATGTTGAGCCTTGGTTTGGGAAGTTTCTATAGCCAAAGAATGTTTGCCAGGAAACCTGCGCCCACCCCACCCTTGACAGTTTCCTGCCTCTTCCCTCAGTTCACTAAGTCTGCCTACTGAGGCCTGGAACAGAGAGAACTTCAGAACAGAGAGGCAACAGTACCTATGACATTAAGCAGCCTGTCCGGTTCTACAATTATAGCAAAGTGGGGGCAGTGGACAAGCTGTGTGAATGTACAGATGGACCACTCAAAGAACTACTGTTACAGGCAAGCAACCTGTCTTTCTTCTCTATGGTCCCTGTGGATCATGCATACCAGTGACTGACAAGCTAATTACCAGAGGTGAGGGGTCAGTGTTACTAATGCAGAATGGATAATAACAGTATTCAACCTAAAGGGCAGTCCACTCTAGCCTGCACTTCTGATTGGTCATGTTGACACCAAGGGCGTGTTTTCAGTTGTGCAGCTACTTGACGTAACTCAAGCAACCGAGATAACTTCATTAAATGTGGTTAATGCTGCAACCATACTTGTGCATTGAACTTAGATTGGCACACTGGGCTGGAGACCCATAAGCAGTTAAGTCAAAAGTTTAGTTTGGTTGACCCAGGTGACAGACATTGAATAAGAACTGGCAGTCCCTTGTTCCGTGCCCCATTAAGAGATTTTTTTTTTAAATGCAGCAATTTCAATGAGATTCAGATCTTGATTTTAAAAAGGAAGAGTGTGTCTAACACTGTTTTAATTAATTAATTTCTAGCTTGCCCCATTAGCCACATGGCTCCCTGGGCAGGTTAAATTAAAGATAAGCACAGTTCTCTTCACTATCAGGTGAAGAGAAGGAGGCAGGCAAGACATTTTGACTGAGCTGAAGGTAAGATACCATTTTAGGGAAGAAAGATATATCCAGACAGAGTATATTCTTCTCTGTGTGAAAAGTCAGATATGAGGAATCCATTCACAAAGCACAGACTTCAGTGTACTGACAAGCTAAAGTTATAGTGGTTAAGAAGGCCACCTTCCATGAGAGCTATCATAGGTCTACAGTAGCCATGGGCAAAGTGGCCATTCTGATTTTTTTGGAGGTAATAAAGGTCCTAGTTCCAGAGCACTGTTGGGGTAATACCCAAAGAGAGAAGATGGACATCAAAATCAATCCAGTAACTTCATTGAATAACAGATAAAATCTAGGAATCTGTTACAATTGAGGCCTACATTGGAAGAAACAAAGACAGGCTAGATTCATAAGTGGGACTGACAGGCAGGAACATGAAAATGATGGGGAAATCAAAGATGTTGCTTGGAGGCAGGATCCCCTCTTTTCCCATCTTGATGATTCCTGGGGGGAAGGCATTGTCATCTGGAAGCCATATGGAGAACCCTGTCAGCAAAATGATCTATGTCTTCTGAGAGCCAAATTGCACCCTTTGTTCCAAAGATGCTATCTGGTGTAGGGAGAAATGGTACCACAAAGGAGTAAGAAGCTGTGTCCAGCTGAATGTGGGGACTCTTCAAATCTCTCCCCTTGATTAGATCTTGGGACCAAAGGCAGCAGTGAAGAACATGAAAGAGGACAGCTGTTAGTCCTCACAGAAGTTCTCTGGGCTGAAGGAGAAGGGAGCTGAAAATTACTCTGTCTATTGGCACCAGGTTGTAGCAAAGGCAGAGCTGATTGCCAAAAAAGTCCACTTCAGAACATTTAGAAATGGCACCCCATGTGATTACATGGCATCCTGAAGGCCCTAGCAACTGATAGCCAGTACAGGCCAAGTGAAGAACATAACCCCAAGCTTCTTTCCAGTCATCCCACTAGGACTTATGCAGAGGCACCAACCAGGGTGCCCATCCTAGTTTGTGAAAGGGGAGCATGAAGAATCATGTTCATGTTTGAATTTGGAGATCCCAGAGATCTCACATGCTGTCATAATGGCAGTAGAAAACAGGCAAGAGGAGAGCGGTCTCTGGTTTCCTGTACAGAGGCTGAGGGAGCCAGAGCTGGCTCCAATACTGGATGAGAGGGCATAACTGGTACAGAAGACTCACGGAGTGGTGACAGAAGCAGAACCAAAGATGGATGGATAAGCTTCTTTGCGTGGTCCTTAAACTCCTTCCTCCTCTTCAGACTCAGCCAAGGAGAGAGGATGGGTCCTCTTGGACACCTGTTTCACCAGATAAATGGCGCGGGATCCAGAAGTAGCCTGAGGGTTGGATCCAATGGTGCAGCTCTGCCAGTAGGAGAGAAACTCCTGGTGGGATGAGTAGCTCTCCCTTCAGCAGAAATCCTCAGATCTACTCTGGACACTTGATGAAACCTCCAGGCAGATTTGGGGGCTTGCAGGAAGAGGAAAGGACAGGAAAGTTCTGCTGCAGAAGGGAATATCTGCTCACACAATGTTGGATCCAACCCTAAACATGATTTTAAGAATCTGCAGCTACATTCAATGAAACTCACTTATTATCCAGGTCTTAGCAGCAGTGGTCAAAAATACAAGATGCATCACTTTGATACCTACCCATTCTGCCTAAGTGAAAATTATTTTGCAACTTCTAATTTCTACACCAATAGATGAATAAATGATGGCTTCTTATATATTTAGTATCACATTTTCTGAGACGAATGCAGCAGCAACTGCCTACAAGACGGATAGGTTCATCACAATTTATAACTGTTAATTTAACATAATTTTTTTTTACGTAGTGGTAAATATCAGCATTCATGATGTAAATTAAAGATGAGGCTAATAGGAAATCCTGCTGTGTCAGTGCTTATTCACCGTCTGGTCATGGAAAAGAGTAAGTCAGAAATCTAGACAAGATAACTTTAGATGTGTTAATGGCTGGTAAAACTTGTGGTTTGATCCTGGGTTGGTATTGGGGTTTGGGGTGAACCCTGTATTTCAGATGAGGCATTTCCTCTTTGCGCATGCACAGCTTCCATGTAGCTTGAAGGGCCTGATCACGCCTCATCTTGGAAACTAAGCAGCATCAGGCCTGGTTGGAATCTGGATGGGGGACTTCAATGTTGTGAACCACCCAGAGAGCTTCGGCTATATGGGTGGTATAGAAATATAATTAATAATAATAACAACAACAACAACAACAACAACAAAGAATGCCACAACCTAATTCCAATGAAGAATTCCATTGCTTCCTCACAGTGCCGTCCAGTGGAGCTTTTCCGAGTGGGGTGAGGCCTGATACATTCTGGCCAGGAGAAGGAAGTGGTCGCACCTTTGGCAGCTACTGTGATGACTTTGCCCAGCATTTTAGGGGAAAAATCGCTCAGATTTGCCACGATCTAGACTCCACAGTTGATTTGAATCCAGTATGGGAGGTGTCCAGAGAGCCGTCTGGTCCAGCATTGTTGGATGAATTTCAGTTATTGCAGCCTGATAATGTGGACAAGGTGCTCGGAATGGTATGTCCCACCATCTGTCTCTTGGACCCCTGCCCCTCTTGGCTACTTAAAGAAGTCAGTTACAGGATTAGTCCCTGGGTCTGGGAGGTTGTCAATGCCTCACTGAGGGAGGGCTGGGCCCCTACCCCTTTGAAGGAGGCAGTGATCTGGTCTATTCTGAAGAAGGCATCCCTGGACCCAGAGGTGGCCGCCAATTTTAGACCAGTGGCCAACATCCCATTTCTGGGCAAGGTGTTAGAACATGTGGTGGCAGGACAACTCCAGGCACTCTTGGATGAAACGGATTATCTGGACCCATTTTAGTCCAGCTTCAGACCTGGTTATGGCACTGAATCTGCCTTGGTCGCCCTGTACGATGACCTGTGCAGGGAGAGGGACAGGGGGAGTGTGTCCCTGTTGCTTCTCCTGGGCCTCTGTGGCTTTTGATACCATTGACCATGGTATCCTCCTGGATAGGCTGGCTGGGTTAGGAGTAGGAGGCTCTGCTTGGCAGTGGTTCCACTCCTACCTGGCTGACCAACTCCAGAAGGTAGTGCTGGGGGACTATAGCTCTGCGCCATGGCAGTTGTGCCATGGGTTCCACAGGGCTCTATTTTGTCCCCCATGCTTTTCAACATCTACATGAAACTGCTGGGAGAGGTCATTAGGTTTGGGTTGCGATGCCACCGGTATGCGGATGACACCCAGCTCTACCTCTCATTTACATCTACTCCAGGTGAGGCGGTGGCTGTGCTGAACCAGTGCCTGGCCAAGGTAATGGGCTGGATGAGGGCCAATACACTGTTCAGCTGGTACAGAACAGAGCTGCCAGGCTGATGACAGGGACCAGTTGTTATTCTCATATAACGCCGGTCCTCTACCAGCTACACTGGTTTCCACTTGAAGCCCGGGCCCAATTCAAGGTGCTGGTTTTAACCTATAAGGCCCTGAATGGCTTGGGACCAGGATACCTGAAGGAGCGCCTCTTCCCTTACATGCCCTCACACCCCTTAAGATCTGCGGGAGAGGCTCTGCTCCGGGAGCCCTCTTTAAAGGAGATAAAAAGAACAACTACCTGGAGCAGGGCCTTCTCTCTCCCAGATTATGGAATGTGCTCCCTGGAGGGGTGCACCTGGTGCCAAGTCTATATTCTTTTTGGTGCCAGGTTAAAACCTTTTTATTTAATGGCCATTTTAAAAATTGATATTTTATCACTGAACAGTCAATTTTTTGCTTTTGGTTTTTTGTTCTTATGTAATCATTTATTGAATTTGTTATTTATAAAGATTATTTTATTGTTTTTAATTGTATATATTGTAAGCCTTCCTGAGATGCCAAGGTATGTGGTGACGGCATACAAAAGTTTTAAATACATACATACATACTGGGTTCATGCAACACAACAACCCATACTCAAGGTTGCTAGACACTGCATGAAAAGCCATAGTGGCTTATAAGGCAGGGGTGGCTTATGATGTTGTCTGAACACTGCCAGCATGGTTAACAAACCACCCTAGCTTTTAAACCACCCCAGCTTATTGTGCTGTGTGAACCTTGTCAGTCACACTAACAAATTGCAGTTTGCAAACCATGAACATCTCACTGTTCATCATGCAACAACAGACAATGGATTCTCCTCAGGGGTTGTTCATAGTTAACAAACAATGATTTGTTAGCGTGGCTCGATTCACACAATACAACAACTCACCTTTCAACAGTACATGACCAAGAAATACTAAATCTATATAGTCAGCCTAGCTGTGTTATGTGATCCAGTTTGCACAATCAAAACATGCCACAGTGTCTTAGACACTGTTGCATGTGCTAACCAAGATTTGCAGAATCAGGACCAGCTGCAGCTTGGTTCAGCATCATGATATACCATGGCCATGCCACAATTGTGCAAGTCATACCAGTGGCAGATGTACAACTCACAACAATGGCTTCTTTTGATTGTGTCACCCAAGCCCAGTACATGCTATGAGAAGAACATCATCAAACACAGTAGACTGTTAGGCTTTTTCAAGGGTTGCTTAACCTTCAAACAACATGCAGGTTTGCACAACGTGACAAGCCAGCCCCTCCCTTCCTGGCTTGCATGTGATCGTTGCACATTTTGGATCCCTGAAAGTTAATTAATCTATGGTGATTTATTGTGACTTTGCAACCAGGTAGGTCAGCATGTTGGATTGTGAACTGCCCTTTCACTAAAAGAAAGTACAATCCACTTGAGGCTCCCACTGGAAGAAAGGGGGGGGGGTGATTTTCACTGATTTAGCCTTTATTTATTTAATTATATACCAGCCCAATAGACGAGGCTCCCTGGGTAGTTAACAAAGTTACAATTCAACAAATTTTTAACACACACACATGACAATAAAATTGAAAGAACAAAAGCATAACTGCAACTGCTATTATTTAACACAGAAGCACAGCACTGGAACAGTAATAAAATGGGGTACATAAAAACAAAGTTAAAAAGTTAGATGGGTAAAATGCTGGGAAAGTATGCTGGGAAATGCCATCTTAGTCACCTGCCACTGAAAAGCAGACAACGCAGGCACCAGGTGCACCCCTTTAGAGAGTTCATTTGAAAACCTGGGTGACACGACTGAAAAAGCCCTCCTCCTAGTAGCAACCACCTCACTTCCTTTGGAGGGGGTTCCCAGAGAAGGACCCCTCAAAATGACCTCAGTCTCCAGGTAGATATATATGGCAGGAGATGATTCTTCAGATAGCCTGGCTCCAAGCCACTCAGTGCTTTGAAAGTTAGTACTAGCCCTTTGAATCAGGCCCAAACTTCAACTGGCAGCCAGTATAACTAGCAGAGGACTGGCGTAATGTGTTCTCATGAGCCAGGCCCCATTAACAGTCTTGCTGGTCTGTTTTTGGATCCGCTGAAATTTCTGGATCATTTTCAAAGGTAGCCCCAGGTACAGCACATTGCAGTAATCCAAACGAGAGAATACCAGAGCGTGGATAATTGCAGCAAGGCTCCGCCTGTTCAGACAGGGTCAGAGCTGGCCTATCAGTTTAAGCTGATAAAAAGGTGCTCTGTGCCACCTATGCCTCAAGTGAGTGGGGGCCCAGGAGCAGCCCCAATCTATAACCCTGTCCTTGAGGGGCATGCAGCCCCACCCAGAACTGGTTGGATATCACCCGACTGGAAGACGAACCACCCACTAGCAGCACCTTGTCTTGCTGGACTGAGTCTCCATTTTTTGGCCCTCATCCAGGCCATCACCATACTCAGACACTGATTCAAAGCAGCCATGGCCTCCCTTGGGTTTGAATAAAAAGAGGGGTAGAGCTGAGTGTCATCTGCATATTGGTGACACCTTGGCCCATACCTCTGGATAACCTCCCCCAGTGGTTTCATGTAGATATTAAATAGCATAGGGGATAAATAGGGTCCTGTGGCACTCCATGGCTCTGTGCCATGGCACAGAGCAATAACCCTCGCACCACCTTCTGGAAATGGCTGGTCAAGTGCCTTGCCCTCAAGCCTCTCCAGAAGGATACCATGGGGGATGGTATCAAAAGCTGCTGAGAGGTCCAGGGGAATCAACAGGATTGCACTCCCTTTGTCTTTCTCCTGGCAAAGGTCACCCCACAGAGCGAACAAGGCAGTGTCCATTCCAAAATCAGGTTTGAAGCATGACTGAAATGGATGTAGAAAATCAGTTTTATTCCAGAGTGCCTGGAGCTGTTCCGCCACCACCCACTCAAGCACCTTGCCCGGGAAGGGAATGTTGGCCACTGGGCAGCATTCCCCACTCTGGCTTCTGCCAGCAGAACACCCCATGAAGGGATTCCTACTTACGGGGACTTTAGATCCAGGTTAAGGTAACTACAAACTTTGGCTTCAGAACTATTATTCTTACTAACATGGTATTTTATATGAGAAAATAGTGTTCCATCTAAAACCATATTCTGATACGCTTCAGTTGAATAGACTCCCATGGTAGGGCAATAACAACAGATTATATCCAGTGTCAGTCTAATTTATGTTTCATAAATTTTAATGGGTCTACTCTAAGTAGCACTAACATTGGATACAACCAAATGTTAAGACTAAAAACACTCTCAGAACCGAACTGTAATTGTAATGTCAGTGTTAACAATAAGGTCAAACACTTATACATAAAATCACTCATATAAAAGGCACCACCAGAATAATTTACAATGTGAAACATCTACTTACTCATCCTTCAACCTGGCATTAAGATTAGGAAGTCCCATGTATTCACTAAGTTCTTGGAAGAATATTTTAACAAAAATCCTACTGGAAGAAGTTGTTGTTTCTTCACTTAGGGTTATGCATTCAAGGACCTACAAATTGAAGCACAAGGTCAAAATCAATTTTTCCTTTCAAAGAATCCAATTTACCACCTGTTCCCAAAGTACTATTTTCCTTGAAATGCGACAAATTCATGCAAGTGTGGGGTAACTTCGCAGCCATCATTGCAAAGTGTTGACATTTTCAGTTCATGTAACTATCAAGTCCTGATTCTCAATGGTTTATCTGAATGTTTCTGCCCCGAGGTGAAGCAGTCCACTAGGGCAGTGCCAAAATTAAAGTTGCACTCGGAAGATGATTGTTTTAACTGATTATGCCTACATTTTAAGTACTTCAAAGCAAAAAAACAAGCAAAGACAGATTTTGCCTTTTCAGAAAACAGGTTCATAAAGCAAGGGATAAAAATTTGTTCTACTTACACTCCACGGAAGTGAATCTGTATACAGAAGATGCGCAAACATCTTTGCAACATTCCTCAACTTATTTGTTTCTAACCGGTGTATCGTGTCATACTGCTCTTTGAAAATGCCTTCAAATGCTTCCATATATTCTTTCTTCAACATACAGAAACGCTAAAATGGAGGGACACAATTAAGAAAAACACATTTTAAAAAAAAACATGATGTGTACTAAATAGATAAATAATAAAAAGAGTGCAGAGGGCTTACTTTTCAGATTCTGGCTTGGAATCAAAGATTCCTGGGTACCCAAGGAAGACAGTAGGTGAGGTGAGAAGGTTAACGTGCACATAAAAATGCAACCGGGTGGGGGAAATCAGTGATCCCCATACAAGTATTCAACATGGCTCTCTTTCAGTGACAGGGACCTCTGCATCCAAGTCATAGAGAATTCTAAGTGCATTAACAAGATGAAGAAAGAGCAGGTCATGCAGGTTTTATCTCTGAAGAAAGCAACTTACCCCAGCCAATAAACCAAAGAATTTTTCATATGTTCTCTGTTGAGCACAACAATCAAGTATCATGTTGCACAGTTCTTTCTGTTAAAGGAAAGAAAAAACTCCTAAGGAAATCCTGAATATCAACTGAAAACAATTCCTAAGTTTCTAAAAAAACATATTACAAAACACCTTTAACACAGCAATGTAATATGGAAGGCACAGATGTATTCAGTTAAAAACAAACCTTGAAAACTAAAGCATATGGGTGGGAAAATGAAAGAATCAAATGTAAAACATGTTCAGCATACACTGGTGCTATGTATCTCAAACAGACCAACCTATTCTGAGTTATTTTCAGATTAAATTATTTTAATCATTCTGAAAGAAACATCAAATTTGCCACCCATAACAGGTTATTATCTAGTTGCTTTATTCTCCATATCACTTTATGCATTTTATCAGTACAAAGTGGGATTGGATGCAAGTGCAAGCCATCATATTAAGGGCAATTATTTTATATTAAGTAAAACAAAAAAGCACCATCAAGTAAATATCCAGAAAGAAATGAATATCTTTTTTTGATGCTAGGAGTTGTGGGGAAGGGCTAACTATCAATACTTTAAGAGCTTTCCCCGCTAATAATTACATTAGTTTGATATATGGGAACATATATTAACTTTTTATATTGCTCTATTGCAGTAATGTTGCAGTCAATCAGTTTTCATACAATAAAACAGGGCAAAATGCTGATGCTCTTGCTAATGGAGTCAGCATGACTTGCAAAACAAATTACTTTTTGGTCTCTTAACTGCAGTTACAATATTATAATATCCCCGAGGGTTAAAGTAATTAAATATTTTAACATTTTAATTAAATATTACAATGTTTTTTAGCAGAATATCTCGTGTAAACCATGTGCAGGAAAACAGATTTGCCTATAAAGATACTCTTGCTAGTTTATTCAAAACAAGCTGAGGTTATATCCAAAGAGTCCATCTTCCAGATTAAATGTTAAAATGTTTTTTAATTATTTTGCATGAATGTTGCAATGACAGTCACACAGCTGTTCTAGTAGCACATTATAGCTTTAAAGCTTAATAGTATCTTCTGTTTCACTTGGTGAACTCTTCTGCCGAATCCTACATATGTTTTATAAATCCATTGGCGGATCTGTGTGGCATCTGCATGAAAATGGAAGAAATTAAAGCCTATGCGAGAGCAAAGCAAATTTGAACATATTCATGTTGCACAGTCTACTGAATTTCTGCTACTCATGTGCAAGGGAAAAAGAACTAATTATCAAAGTTTCAAACCCTCACCACCAGAAGTCCTACTCAGGCTTCATTCTGGCTTTTAGAGTACACTTGGTGTTGCTCGTATTCTTTCAGGACAGCCTTTGTCACTTTAAAAATAAAATAGAGAACCGACGTGGAAGATATTTTCAAGTTACTGAATTCTAAACCAACAAATTCCTGTGCTTGTGTGATACAATTCCTGCTTCTTCCTCTACCCTTCTGGACATTAAAAGGCTGTGAGGCAATCTCCCATTGCTTGCATGGAGATTAGGGAAATGTTAGAAATAACTGCACAGATGAGTCCTGTTTCTCACCTTCTCCAAACTGGCGCAAGTAAGACCAAGCCCTTACATCCCACTAAATACCCTATTCTAGTATTTAGGCAACAGATTCATCTACAAACAGGACATGCAGAACCATACATCTCCCAGATAATTGTATAATGCAAGCTTGGTAGTGCTGAAATGTCTGCGGATTTCTTACTGAATATACAGATGACCCATCTGTCAAGTGGAGAAATAAAACAGTACTAAGGTGGATAAATGAAGGTTGAGTTACTAAACGTGAGTTACTTTCCATTTCTTCTCTATGAGTTAGATTGTATTAGACCAAAATCTGAAGGATGAAAAGCAGTACAGTGGATGTCTTTTCTTATCTCTCCTTTCAATCCCAGACATAAAAATGCATAGATACAGAACCAATACTCCCAATTTCTAACCATGCTTAAGAATCTGGAATGGGTCACATGCTCTCCTTCTAGTCCCCTCTATTGTGAGACACTCTAGCCCGCACACCCAGTTAATGCCAGCCAGATTCCTTCCAGATTGACTTCATAAAGGAGGCCACAGCCTTGAATTTATAAGAGCTCAGAAAGGCTGTCACAGATAGAAGAAGCAGTATCATGTAGGGGTTAAGCATGCGGGTTGCGGACTCAGGCAAACTAAGTTCTAGTCCCTGCTCAGCCATGGAGTCAACAGGGTGACTTTGGGCCAGTCACAGACTCTCAGCCTAACCTACCTCACAGGGTTGTTGTTGTCGGGATAAGATTGAGAGCTACAGGAGGAGAATGATGTAAGCCACTCTGAATTTGTTGGAAAAAGTGGGATATCAAACCAATACATAAATAAATAGGACATTTTGGAAGGCTTTGATTCATAGGGTTGCCGTAAATCAGAGATGACTTGATGACACATAGCAAGAACAGATTCCTTTTTAAACAGAGTCTGCAAAATGGATCTTCCACTTTGTTGCTACAGAAATTTGGGTTTGTTTTTACCATGGTTAACACTGGTGCAAAGGTGACCTCATCCATATAGGAAAGGATCCATAAGCAGGCAGTCTTGTTTCCCACTTCCAATTTCTTACCCACATTTAGTCTGCCCTGGACCACATGTGGTTCCTTTGACCACATGCCAGCTTCTACCCCACTTCCAAGAGCTTAGAATAGTATTTGCTTCAGCTGGACAATTAAAATGGTCAACACGAGAGACACTTCATCAAACTAAAGGTGAGTAAGTAGTCCTGAAAGGTAAAGAGGGAGGACAGAATATGTTTATAACTGCAGGTGCTTTGCCATCCCTAAATGCTTCCTCTTAAGTTTTACTCTGAAGTCAACACCATGTGCTATTATTTGCCCCAAAGCATTTTGCTGCTAGGCCACTTCTCTCACTCAGCATTCAGGATGCCTCAGATGGAAAAAAGACGACATTGTCAAAGGCAGTCTTTTAGCAGCATCTGGTTTCCTGGCAAACTTTATAAGCAATTGTGTTGGCACTGCTATTCTGCACCCTTTGGGACTGTCATTTGCTTATTTCTGCTGACAGTTTTCTTAGAATTTTTGTTTTACTTAAATGCATTTTCCTTCATTTTAACTTGATTTTCTATTCTAATTAGTGCAGGATAAAACTGTCACCCCTTTCCCAGCAACAGCAAATTAGGCCTGCAATTTTAACAGCTCAGTAAGGAAGGTGGCATTGAATATATCAATTTTCTAAGATCAAGCATGACATCATGACATAGCCATATTAAAAATTTGCATTGCATGAAGGAAGGTCTCCTTCCATCAGCAGAAACTTTTGATGCAGCAAGGGGATTCTGCTAGTTGCAAGGGAAACACCTCTTGTCAAACCCCCACCCCCCCAAAAAAACCCCGTTGTACCATCTTCCACATTGTTCTGAGGAACCTCCAGTTTCCCAGAACAGATTTCTTAATGGTGCAAGTGGTTGGAGGGGAATATGCAAAATCTGGCTACATCCTTTTACTGATGGATGTGGCCAACATGCAACCATTTATGTATGAGTGTCATATTCGATAAATTTAAATTTACATTCTTACGGTATATTATAGCTGGCCACACTTTTGTCCATAAGAACAATTATTTAAGAAGCATTATTAAAATTGACTCCATATTAAAAGAGTCTGTATTTGGATGGGAAATTCCATGTACAGATGACCAAAACACTGCTCTTTTCTGTGGAACTTACTTCACACTTCCCCCTCACCTTTAAAGTAAGCTAATTCTTTCTGCATCACTTTATTAGGTTAATACTGGGATCCCAACTAAAGAAAACCCCCAAATCATGCTAATCTCATATTATAACAAGAAATGTATAGATCTTCTAAATTGGTTCTCTTCTTCTAAAGAGTATAAAAGAGAATTAATTATACAAATCTTAAAACTAATACACATGAATGTCTGTAAAAGTTATCATGCAAAAACTTAATCTAGTGAAACAGTATCAAGCATGTCTGCCAAGCTATCCCAGGCTTCCTCATGTGGAGCGGGGGGGGGGGCAGGGGCAGAGGAGGCACTACAGTTTAACTCTGGATAGCTAACCAGAGTTAACAAACCAACACAGGAACAGAACCCTGTCATATCTACCATGGTGCTACCATGGATGTCCTACATCCCATCTTAGTTGGCCCCAAAAATCCTATTGCCTCCGTTTCCCTTTAGCAATCTGGAGAGTAAACAGCTAGCTGAACAGATGCAGCATAGGTTTAGCAGCCATCTAACATTTCATATGATGGAAATACAAAAAATTAAAAAAGCAAATGTTTGGGATGTAGTCAACCAAGCTTGCTTATTCCAGCTGCTTGTCCCAGAACCCCATTTCTCCAATTGCGTTTGCACAGCTTTGCTTGGTGCTGCGTTTATCTGTCCAAGGAAACACAACATACAGCTATGCTGGCTACATTCGAGGAACACCTTTTCCTGCCTATACTCTCTCCCTGACCAGGTCAGAAGATACTCTTTTGCTAGGTACCTATTTGTGCTAGTGGCAGGCAGTTGCTACAACCAGGTGGGCCCATCGAACAATTTCGAAAACTATCTTAGGCACATCCACAAAATGGCTGCCATGGGAGGCATGGTGAGTCACCAAGAACAAGTAACCAGCCCAAAAGGCCAAATTAAAGGCAGTGTTAGGAGGAGCAGGTACTGTGGGGTCTCCAAGAAAGAGTGCCAGTGGGCACCATGTTGCCTGCCCCAGAGTTATGCCTTAAATGGAAGAAACTGCTGGATAAAAGAAAAATAAATTTACTGGAGAAATTTACTCATCTATTTACAAAAATGAGTGATACGAGTCAAAGAAAGTCATAATAGTAGAAGAATGTGCCCAGACAGAGATTTCACATCAGTGTGCAAACCTAGAGAATGGCCTATTCTTGGACATATCATGAAAACATCATCATGTGAATAGGCGAGAAATTTGGACTTGCACACCTTCCTTCCATTCTGCTAAAATTGTGCGATTAGAAGCCTATCTTTCACTAGCTGCTGCTACATCTGAAAAGAATGTGCTGAGGTTAGTCTAAATTGTGGCTTTTCAGTAAATCAGGATTTGTAAACCATGGTTTGATCCTGTGTTGTTTCAATGAACTGTCTAAATTAACCACTGCATGGCCTTTTTGGATGCAGTCAGCAAAGAACTGGAAGCTCTTTGCCTCTTTCCAGCCTCCTCATAGCTTTGACAAAGGAGGGAAGCTTGCTCATATAGCATAAATAGGAGTCAGTTACTCATAGGGCAAGGAAACACTGTTCCCCTCACTTTCCCTACTGAGTGTAGAGAGTGAAGCTAAAAGGCTCCTTGAAAGCTCCTAGCCCAAGTGTGAAAATACTTCCTATATCCTACCAGGAGAACAGAAAGAAAGGAAACGTGCTTCTGAGAGGATGCTCGAAAGAGTTCTGACTTTCTTCACCTTGACCCTTTGTGGGCAGGTGTGACTTCTGTAGAACCATTTCATAACAGTCAGCAAAGCAACACACAATATAACTTTCCAGAAATATTTGCTTTCAGCCTCTAGAATTGCTCAGTCACAATGCTTTTCATCTGTTACAAATCTGCATTTCAGCAGAGCAAACATTTTACGCACAGAGCAACACAGCATCAGCTTTCAATGTTCTATTTTGAGGGCATATTACTGGTAAGGAAGAAAATCATCAACATTAACTACTGCTTGATTTACTATTCATACTTTTTTAAAAAGTATCATTCTGGAAAAGGTACAGATTTAATCAAAATTTAGCTGATTCCTCATGTATTAGCCAATATACTATGTAATATGATGAATAGTGTCAATATCAAAATAATAAAAAGATATTTCATCCAGAAATAGAAGAGCAAAAAAGGCATGAGGGAGAATTACCGTTTGGCTCTCAGGAAAATCCATCTTCAGCAATTTATGCGCACATTCTTCAAAGTCTAAACTATAAAGGGGGGAAAAAAGTGTGTCCAGAACTGATTTTCAACCATAACAGCTTATAAAACTTCTGTGTTAACAATATGTTTTGTATTAAAAAGGCAAAATCTGGGGGGTCATAAACATCCAAGTGATAATGCATTTAAGCATTCTTTTAGAAAAACAGGAATTAAGTCATCTATTTTCCAAGTTTCAGATGTGAGAATCTCTTCAAGAGGTACAAGAACCTCTGAACAGAACCGCCAAACAGCCTACCTCCACCACAGATTTCCATTTATCTCCTTTCACTTATCAGGGGAAAACCATGCAAATCCATGGACTTTAGATAACCGGCTAGCATGGGCACAGTTGCAAAAAATCCATTAAAAGGGAAAAGTGCATAAATCAATACTGTCGCTGCAGTTAACTGAAAATCCACCACATTTTCTCCTCAGACGTTTCATTAACAAGCACAACAAATTTAACAAGCTTTTAACAAAACTGTTGTTGAAAAACAATTCTATTTTAGTAATTTAAATATTTGTATATGAAAGACAGCCAAGACCAATAGATTTTCAGACAGACTAAAAACAAAATGACTCCAATTTGTGAGTCATTATTGCTACAACATCATCCTAAACAGAAATGTGCCATGTCTAGCAAATAAACAAATGAGAACATTTTGGCCTTCTAAAACGTTGTTTCAGGATGTCTTCATATAAAAAATATTAATGATCAGTGTAAAAAGGACAATAAAAACATCCTGTTCATTAACAAAGTCTCTTAAAACCAAGCAAATCTCTTCAAACACTGTTCCCTGTCATTCTCTACCCACCCACCCCTGATGCAAATACAGGTACACATATTGACTAAGTTGCTTTTTTCTTCTAGAGATATTCCTTTAACAGTATTCTAGAGCCTATAAAGAAGAATTCTGCTTCTAAGGATTTAGATCTATGAACTCTGCAACCAGAATTTAATCCTCCCACGTCTAATGTGCTAGCTTGCAAAAATGTCTGCAATTATAGAGGAAGAACATCACATTTCAACTGAGAACTATATTTCATCTTACCTTGACTGAATTGCAAGGTAAATGGTTCGTCGGAAGGAGACCAAGTTAATTTCTGTTTTATCATGGATGGTCACCTTTTGTCCTTGAAGAGTGCAGGGGCACACAAAGAATTAAGATACAGAAGTTAGAACTGAAAGCATTATAAATATACTGTTTAAGACACAATGGTTTGAAAATGCATCATCCATGATTAAATACCAATAGATTGTATTCAATTGTGGTGTTGCACTAGCTGATAGCATGAACACTTCCATAATGTGCGACATCTAATTTATACCTCCATACCCCCTCCAATCTACTCCTGATGTTTGTGGATGATATGGGTATATGCCATGGAGAGCTGAAATAGGCAAAGGGGAGTCAGTGGAAGTGGGTATTTTGGCAGGCTTCACCTAACACAACAAGCAAATCTGCATGGTTCCAATGTTTCATGGGTATTTTACCATGATTTACCTAACAGAAAATCAAGTGTTTTCTACTTTATTATAGTTTCCAGCTTCTCTGCTATCTCCTCCCAACTGTTGGCACATATTCCATCAGCCATTGTGCCTGAAATTCAATCCCAAGGTGCATCCCTCCCTGCCTGTGCCACCTGCCTCTTTCTCACCAGTATGGACAAAGAGGCTGGATGGGTGGAGCAGCTCCTACACTTTCCTTTCCTTCCAGAGGACTCTGTGGTAGCTGCCTACCAGGACTCTGGAAACCATGATCATAGGTTAACAAAATAAGCCATGGTGGTACAAAGAAACCATACAACAAACAATTGTTTCTTATCATGGTTTTTAAGGAACAAATTTACTACGGTGAAATACCACGGCTAGGTTCAGATATCACAACAGACCAACAACGGTAAAAAACCATCATGGCTTGTCATGTTATCTGAATTCATCACTTGTGTGAACAGACATGCTTTGCACTAACACAAACCCACTACCGGATATAACTCAATATTTATATATCTTATTACAAAAAGGTATTATGAATTATAGTACGACAGCCAAGCTAACACAAAGATGAGTGTAACAATCAATCTATCTTTGCTTTCCTAGATGGAAACACCTATATTACCACCTAACTAGCCTTGCAACTACACTCACAGAAGTTACTAGCCCACAAAAATGCCGGGTAAATAACTTTCCACCCACATAACTACGTACTTGTGCCACAGAAGGAAAATGAAAGAAAACCAACTGTTGGAAACCTACCTAACTTGCTCAGAGCAAGCAAAAACTGCTTCTAGACAACCCACCAAGCCACACTCCCAATGTATGCACATGAGCATCACATTGTCATAAATGTATTTAGGGCAGACAGAAGCAGTTCAGATTGTGGGGAAGAAAAAGGCTGGGCTTGGAGACTTTTTCGAAAAAACATATATCTTCAATTATTTCCTAATGTATCTCACATCAATTTGCTAATTAAGAATACGCATTAAAATTATAGATGAGAAAAACAGTACCATTCATAATTACAGCTATTTAGCGCAATACTCTTCATGGCAGAGGGACATGTTTGAAAAAAAATGAAAGTATTCTAGTGCCCTGACCCAAAGACACATGTGCACTAATATGTGCAATGCCTGCGCACACAGACTGCCACATTAATTCAAAAAGGGAGCCATAACCTGTGCATACAAACTGGTTCTGGGAGAAGGGGTTCTCCTGTTATGGTAAGAGCACAATGGATTGCGCCTATAGGCTGAACAGCATAGCACTCATAATATCAGGCCCTAACCAAACTACTCTGAATTAGAATACTGTCCTACTTTTTGTGGGAGTTGCCTCTAGAGTTTCCATATGAGCAATGCAAGCGATGACCAACTTGTGTATTTGACATGTGCTATTTTTATTATTTTCTGGGAATCAAAAATTTTTCAATTCCTAAGAGCACTGCTGAAAGTGCTAGGAGGCCATCTCAAACTCTTCTTGCATACTTGTCTAACCACTCTCTATTTCCAACAAGTCTGTGACATTGTTTTAAATTACTATAGAGTTTCATCAGTTGTTGACTTAAAGAAAATGAAATGCTGCTTTCTTTTGTAAGGCATACTTCCCTAGTCCTAAAGAATGAAATAGGCTTCTAAAATCTAAACTTAACATTTAAGGCGATAAGGGATGCATGTGAACTTCAAGAAAGCAGGACTTACACCCACGGTTTTGAGGAAAGGAAGTAGTGTTAAGGTGCAAGTGCTTACCCAAATTAAACATTTTAAACTTCATTGTCAGTGGACTTATTTAAACTGTCTTAACTTTTCTATTGAACCCAATGGATCATTAAAGTGGTGCTTAGTTTTGGCTTGATTATGTCCATTATATAGCCAAAATGAGGATGATAAAGCACATCACTTCATAACAGTGGTTATTAAGAGAATCTATTTCAGCAAAGAAAAATGAAAAAAGTGATATGCTTCTGTATAAAACCTTCAAACAACATCCATACATACTTTTACAATGATACAGATAGGTGGGAAGAAATCTACTTTGAAATGTCAGTAAAATAAGAAACCTGGGATAGAACCTCTTCTCTCAACAAAAGTAGTTCCAAATGACCAAGGAAACATTGGGCTTGTGTTTCCCAAATATTTGAAGTTGAAAGGACTTTCAAAAGCAAAGTATGAGGTGTACAGAAATCTCTTACCTAATTTAAAGATCCTGCTAGGAACCACAAATGTAGATACTTGAATCCAAATTTAAGGAAATGCAATAGATATCTCAAATCAGGCTTTTGTCAAGAATTTTGCCCAGGCAGAACCCTGACTTGAGAATGGCAAGTGCAGTAAGTCGGATAGTCTATTATTAACCTAAAAGCACTTCTGCATTCAAATCAATCTACACATCCATAGTACTTTCAATGAAACTGACAGGAAAACATGCACTAGTCATGTAAAGGCAAAACCAAAATCAAACTTTTGTTCCTTCAAAAGGAGTGACAGCTTAACCTAAACAAAAGTCAATTTACTATACTGGCATACTGAACTTCCACAATGCCAGGTAGCCCATAAAGCTGTTTCACCCTTACCTTCTTCATCCTCCTCATCCTCTTTATCCTCCTCCTCCTCTTCTTCTTCCTCACTACTTCCACCATCTTGACCAGCTTCTGAATCACTGTCACCTTCATCAAGAATTTCTACAGTAAAGATAAAATTAAGTAAATGTTAGATCGTGCAGAGCTAAGTCAGAAGATGACATTCAGAATCAGATACCCACGTATTTGAAACAGGATGCTTCAGAGCTGAAATAAGGAATGTGGTAGTTTTAGGATGCAATCCTAATTTTATTTACTCAGGAGTAAATCCCATTGCTCTCAGTGGGACTTAATTTTGAGTAAATAAGTACAGGATTGCACTGTTCATATCCTGCAATACCCCAGGACTTTAACATATATAAGCCTGAGGGGAGGGGGTTCAATACGATAACTGAATCATTTAAAGACACAAACATTGCTAGAAAGGCAAAACACTCCCCAGCTCTAGATCAAAATAAAATCCGGATAGTTTTCCAAAAGATGCACCATTATTAGCATAAGACAAATAAAAATTAAAACACTGTTTTTGTCTTGATCGTTGTTTTCACTTCAACTACATCCAAAGTACTAGTCATAACATGCTTACACTCTTATCATGAGCTTCATTATTGTTATTATTATATTTTTATACTGCCCATAGCCAAAGCTCTCTGGGCAGTTTCCAACAATAGTACAACCATGCAAAACTAAAACAACTTTGAGCCACAAACCTTTTCTCAGAGCTTTGTACTTCTCTTCATTCTCCATAAAGTTAGGATCCATCTTGAACACATCTTCACAAAAAAGAGAAAAGAAAAAGGCCAAAATTATGGCAGGCTCCTTAAAAGAAATTACAAATAACAGAGACTGAAAAGTTCAATTTCAACATCATTCTCACTAAGAACATCTTCTTGATTATAGTCATCTTCCAAAGGTAGCATATGAGTGACTTGATCTTCCTCCTCCACAAGATCCAGTCCTTCTGGAATTATTGGGTGATCTTTGAACCCATCTTTACGCACAGCAAACATTACTTCTATCATGTACTGAACTCGTTTGTCTGTTTCAGATTCATGCAGAATGTGACGAAGGCGGTCAAAGATGGCTGTAGTTTTAAAAACAAAAGCAAGGTGCAAGTTAGTTTAGTGAGATGGTAGGAAATCAAGAAGGCAATCTCTCAGCAGTACATACATACCATTAACACCTCTAGGAGACACTTCAGTCAATTTAAGGCCACATTCCTTTAAAAATCCAATTGCTACTTCAATACTGTCATCTGTAGGTCTTTCCAGAAGCAACGTGAGCATTTCCAAGCATAAAACTTCATGAGCCTTACCAAGAAGAACACAAACTTTGTTACAAATTAAATTCCTCTTATTGCAGATATTTGAAATATATACATTTAAAGTAGTTAACAAAACACAGCACAGCTTCAGAGAAAGGAGCAATTTGCTCTGCTCCCCAAGAGGTGCTCTGGACATAAGGGTCCTAACCAGGAGCCCCTCACTTCACCCCATTTTGCAGGTCAAGGGAGTTTCAAGAGCAGTTTCAGTGCAGGAATTTGCTGGTTGAAGTCATGTCAAGCTGGGTGGATGGGTGTGGCACAGGCAGCTCTCTGATCCTCTTTTAACAAGGGCTTAAGTGAGGCTTGAAAGGAAAACACAATAGTTCTATCAGCAGACTCACCCCCCCCCCCATGAATCAAGAAATTATAAAGAGCTCCCTTAACCCTCCTCTCGCCATGACTTTGACTGGGTCCTTCTGCCATGAACCTCGGCTGTGCATTGCTACTTGCCTCATTTAGTCTTCAACAAAACTGTTGAGGTGCATAAGGGAGAGATTCTGGCAAAGCCCTTTCGCTGTTCACACCATTGTGGGGGAGGGGGAAGGCCAGGGTCTCCAATGTAACTTCTCTTGACCCACAAGTCTCCTTTCCCCTAACTTTTATAGTATTACTCAATATTTAAATTGGAAATATCCATTGAACTGGGAGGCCAGCATGCTGCAAAACAAAATCCACACCAAATTTCTTGCAGACCCCAACTCTTTCCTTATACCTAGGCCCTTGGAGATGCTATTTTTTCTTACAGTCATGCTATTTTTTCTTACAGTCCCACTGGTTTGCTTTCTGGGAAGTAAAGTGTTTTGTTACCGGCCATGGCAGCTGTCTTATGAATGGAAAAGTGCTCCTTCTATGACAGTCATTTTGTGAGAGAGCTCACAGCAGTCTTGCAAATTTCCACATTTGCCATCTGACCCAAAAAGGCTGGGCATCATTGGCTTAAGGGGTATGCATCTTAACCCCGAGACACTTTTTTCATCTGCACATGGGGCAGGGAAGAACAGTGACAAGGTTGGTAGCACGTGCAATCAGAGATCTGATGAACAACTCTGGAAATGAGATTAAGAGCCCCTCCTCCAGTTGCTCAATCTGCTCTGGATTGTAACTATTTGTTTATGTACAAGAACAGGATTATTATAGCTTCTTCTATTTAAACTAGAAACAGCTGTAAGGGATAGAGCTTACACACTGAAAATGGAGGACATGCACAGTTCACTCTCCTGTGGAATGTTAACACACACACACACACCAGAGAGGCAAACAGACAGAGACACTGCCTATATTTGAGAAACACATCCAAATTCTGTGATTAGTAAAGTTAACTGAACTCATTATCTTGAAAAATGAGGCTCGCAAAAGTCAAATAAACAAACATGTGAAGCATGGGTCTTCTTTATTAGGGAACAGTCATTAATGGTTGCTCTTTCTATGAAACAACTGGAATGTGTTTGGCACTTGATTACTGAAGCAAACTGCTTCATTTCATTAGAGCTGCAATTCTGCTTTGACTTCTTCGGGTGCAGACCTTATTCAGGTGATCTAAGGGGGGAAATGTTCTGTACGTGTGGATGCTAAGTCAGCTAGATGGGAAATTGCAGGTAAAAGACTGCATTCTTAAAATACCAACCATGAAACCTTATTACTTGGCTATTCTTTGATATTCAAAGCAACAGTGACTGCAGAGATGCTATTAGGGACACAGAATATCTTACCACATTCTGATTCATAAGATGGGCAACAAACTTGGAAGCTGTTAGGCAAAGTTGCTGCAAAACAAAACGTAAAGTTACATATTACTCTGAGTGAAATTCTTATGTCTGCTTTTATATCCTATCCTAACCCTAAGGCTCCAAGTGACTTACATACATATTTAATACGTTACATTTTTTAAGAGCCTTCTTCCCTTGCTATTAGGGAGGAAAGGAGCAGGATTTGGGTGGGGGGGCGGGGGGGGGGGAAGAAACATTAGGCAGTAGTTCATCTTCAGGTCAGTAGTAGCTCATCTTCAGGCCAATAGAGTACAGTTATAAGACCCATTAAATACTTAGTGTATTCTATTAGTCTTAAGTAATGAGTCTCATTTACTTCACAGGTTCTACTTTAAGTAGGGCCATATCTGGATCTAAGCCAGTGACTGCATTTCACTGTGTCTTTCAGTAAGTTACAACCTGCATTATTTGTGTGGATGTAGACAGGTTGTTCCCTTCTGCCAAACACATAAATTACAGTTGCGGTGAACAGATTACGAAGATGATGCACTGCACGCTGTTTCAGGACATTCTTCAAGCAATGCGCTCAGCAGCCACCAAGCTCTAGGCTATTTGCCAAGATGCAGCTTGCTGCCCCTGAGGTAGCAGCAGATTTCTGGAAACACTTAAACCAGCCTTCACCAGCTTGGTGCTCTCCACACATGCTGGACTAGAACTCCCATGCTGGCTGCAGGATGCTGGGAGCTGCTCTCCCACATATCGAAAGGACACCAGGCTGGGGAATACAGGCTTAGGTGATCTAGCACTCTTGGGAGTCCCATTACTCAGTAGGCCAGTTCAGGCTCTAGTCTCAAATTCCTCTACATACACAAATTTCACTATATATACTATAGCAAATGCATCCTCACCTGATGGATGTAACAATGTTCTTAAAAACTGTTGTTATCAGGATAAGATCAGTTGTAATCTTGTAAAGTAAGGGCGGAGTTTTGGCAAAACCATGTTACCTGGCAAAACCATGTTACTTTTTTGACAGAAAAGTGGGGGTTAGGGCAAGGTTTAAAGTACAGCTTTAGATTTGTGGCATTCTCTGAAATTTGTTTCTAATAATTATGCAAGACCTTTTCAGCCTATGCAGGGCTGCTTTTCCACAAGCAAAACAGTCAGGGGCCAGCACCAAAATGGGTGAAGCTAGAGTTTCAGTGGCAGAGACCTGCTTCCTGACTGTGATATTCCACAAGAGAGAGCTGTGGGGATAAGAACAGTAAAACAACTTGCAAATGAAAAGCCTGATCTAGTTGCTTAGTTAGAAATGTTTATTCTCTTGGTGCTATCTCTGCCACCCTGCACAACTCTGCAGCTATCCGCTCATATTCCTCTAGCAATGCCATCACCCTCTTGTGCCTTGGGTTCCACTGGAATGTATGTGAGCAGAAGAAGCAAAACTGCTAGTTGACCATTTTAGGAATATACAGTCTCTGTAAGCCAGCCTTCCCCAGAGGCATTTGGACTGCAACTCCCAGAATTCCTATCCAGCAGGTCCATCGACTGGGAATTCTAGGTGCTGCAGTCTAAACATGTCTGAAAGGCACAAGTTGGGGAAGGCTGCTATATAATGTATGTTTGTACAACAAAAGTACCACTCCATTATGTTGGAGACAGACATTGCAATCATCTCATTTTCACCTCACAGAATTACAGGTTGTTTTGCATTATTCCTAATCCAAAATGCTGAAAACATAAGGCATTTAAGGCTAGAGGACTTTTAGATTTAATATAGCAAACAGCACAGTTATGTACTATATTATACACAATGAATTTCATGTTATCGTAGTAGTAAAATAGGTTTAGAATTCCCAGGACAATAAGGATTTCATGGGGTTTTTTTCCAAATTGCCTTTCTGGGAGGAAAGGGTACAGAATGTCCACCACCCCGGCTAACAAATAGCTTCAAAATTCCCAGATATTTTGCTTTTCTGGATTTTTCCTGATGATCACATAATGCATAATTCTTAAACATATTAATGCAGGAATAAATTTCACTGAACATACAGATGTATCTCATAATATAAACAAGACAGCATTGCCATAAATCTCATCCTGTCATTTGGCACTGTAACTTTTCTTACATACCTTATCATTTCTTCTGTAACCTTTGCGGAAATTTAAAATAAGCCTCTTGAGTATCAGTTCACCAGTATTTGGAAACTTTGAATTGATGATTGCTACAACTGCTGCATAAACATGAGTGAAGATTGGTGAAGCACTCTGTGCTTGGAGAATGGACCTTGACAGCAGTCCCCTGCAAATGAGAACGCAAATCACTGAAGCAACTTTCTAAAAGAGAAAGAAGTCTGTGGGATAGATCCAGATTGCAAAGCATCTCCAGGGGCTGCCAGAAGTCATCATTGCCCCCAAAATACACAGCACCCAGTCCAGCCTCCTGAAAATGTCATATAGAGGGCCAGGGCCCTGCTGAACAGGCTCCACTGAGGTGCAGAAGGGAATTCCCCCAAATTGGGTGGCACCACCATCTGTAAGCAGGGCTCCTTTCATGGAAGGTAGTTCTGATTTTCAGGGATTCCTGAACATATATCCTAGCAATCTCAAGATATCCAGTGGCTTTCCTAGATGGCATTATTTTGAATTTCTATTTTATCAATTACCAACTACAACTACCTAACATTCCCTAAGAGTGTTTTCGGCTTTCCACCTTTTTTGTTGCTTCACTACCCCTTATCAATACACATCTATATTTATTTTTATTTATTTAGAACATTTATATGCTGTCCTTTATGACAATGCCTCAGGACGGCTTACAATATTGCAAGCCAAGCTTTCCAAGAGCTCCAGTGTTATACTCTGAGCAGACCAGATTAATCTGTAAGAGTGTTAAGAAACTAATACTCAATATATCTTTGCTCTTATTTAAAAAAAAATACCTTTGTACACCAATTCCAAACAAGTGACAAGTAAATCCTATTTGCAAAGTATTCCCTAATCAATTGATACTGTTCTTTCATCACTTAACTGTACATTAATGTTTCCACTTAACAAATCAAGTTTCTATCAAATGCTACTGCATTTTTCAGAAATACCAAAAAATACCAACTGATCCAAAATAAAAGTAAAAGAACAATCCACTGCCTTTGTGCCTAACAAAAAGTACTGCCATAATCCTGCTATACAGATCAATTAAAAAGGTACAACACAAGAAAGCTTCTCAAAGTACCAAGCAATCTGTAAGCCACGCGTGTATGAATGTTAAATATACATGAGTAAATTAATTATAACAAATAATTCAGCCCTTATGTTATTTTCATGACCGTATTTAAAACATTATATATTTACAAAACCACCAATGTCCTGTAGAATCATAGAATAATAGAGCTGGAAGGGGCTAAGAAGGATATTGGGTCCAACCCCTTGCTGTTACAGGTTACAAATTTATACCATCCCACTCAGATGACTGTCCAGTTTCTTTTCTGAATGTCTCTAGAGTGAGAAAGCCCATGAGAAGCAAACTATGTTTTAGTTAAAGTACTAAGGAAGTGTGTCAGAGAAGGATCTCTGTGGATTAGTTCATCTAATGCTACTGCTTACTTTACTATTGAAGCAATAACTGTGTGGCAGTAATTTCTTCTTCCATCTAATCACAATTTAAGAAGAGAGAGACAGTACAAATCAAATGCTCTATCCAAATCAAGGAACAATGTTCCTTGTTGTTTTACAGGAACGAACAAATCATTATGAATCACAGGCCTTATTTTCATTCACTTGTCTCTGCCTGTTACCACTTGCTGGAAAGACTCTAGAACAGAGGTGGGCAGAAGGTTGATCTCCAGATCCTTTGGACTTCAGCTCCAAGGAGCCCCTGCTAGTACTAACAATAGGGATGCTTGGAGCTAGTCCAAAGAACCAACTTTCTACATGCCTTTGCTCTAGAGGCTTGTGAGTTCTACTTTCTTTTACTGGTATGACAAGTTCTACCAATAAAAGCCTGTACAAAAGACACAGGGTTCAGTCTGTCTGAGTCTAGGAATTCTGAATATTAGAATTACACAGAGTTCATGGTCCCTCCACATAAAATTCCATTTCTTTCTTCAGCAGTACCAATAATGGGAGGACAGGGCACATTCTTCTACTCGTATTGATAAACAACTGGGGGTCAGAAACCCTTGCTAAACACTCAAGTCTACATTCTGTTCACCCCTGCTCCAGAGGTCACAGGACAGTGAATTTAATCACATACCTTCCTTTACGGGCTTTTATTAGATCTGTACCACAACTTTCCCTCAAAGAATCCAGGGCAGTGAACAGAATGAGGTGAAACTGAGTGACCCAACTTACAAAGACACTCAGTTCAGTTCAGACAATCAAACAACCCATGGTAAACAAACCATGGATTGTTTGTCAGTGTAAGGGAGCAAATGAGTTCTCAACTGCTTCTGCTTTGCTAAACATTCCAGGGGTGTGTGACAAGATTCTGGATTTGGAACTCTGGGTTGTTTAGTGAGAAACAACTTACAAGTTTTAATCAATGCTTTGTTTGAGATAAAACTGTATTGTTTCTCCCTTAACAATCCAGAATTCCAGGTTCAGACAGCATGGCACACAAACCAGGAATAGAAGCAGGAGCAGCAAGAAACAGCATGCTCCTTCCAACCACTCACAAACAATCCATGATTAACCAACTGTGAGTTATCTGATCATCCAAACTGGATCAGTGAGTTCCATGGCTGAGTGGGAATTTGAACTGTACTCTCTACAGTCACAGGCAAACACTCTAGCTAGCACACCATACCATCTCTACTAGCAACTGCAAATAACTAACTTGTACTTGAAATACGACAGTCCTATAATTTGTCTGGGATCAAGAAAAGCTATGGAAAGGCCACTGCTGGCCCTCTCCACAGGGAAAAGGTGCACAGGGGCTGACTTCCTTCTGCCATTAGTGCCTCCTGGGTGAAAGACATACAGAAACTGGGCAGGAAAGGAGGAGCTGTGGCAGAGAACAACCCTCCTGAAACTTGTATGCTAGTCTATAGGATGTAGTGAGCAGCGGTTTCTGAAAGAGACTTGAAACACAGGCATCTCCAATAAACCGGGACCAGAATAAGGAAGCATAGTTTAAAAGCTAAGGTTGCTATTGTAAAAGAAAAAATAGTTCATATAAACCTGTGCACATGCACAGGCTACATCTTCACCTTCTAACTCTCATATACACACATACTGCCAACTGATTCTTGTAAGGAGAAGACAAAAAAACTAGAGTGATGATAGATTTTATCAGCCCAAATGTACAAATGCCTAGCAATGGCAACTTTAAAGATAACCCTTTAAAGAAGATGAAAGATGCAGAACTACGCACATACTGTTTCCTAAAAACTGATCCAAAGAATGCACAAGTTTCAATTCTGTCAACTTTCCAAAAGGAAGTGTGAAACTGGGACAGCCTTTTTGAACATGGGTGGTATATAATCAAGAGGACAGTCTCATTTGTGATTAGGAAAGAAACACAGGCATGCAAACAGTCTCTTACTTAAGGCCCAAGCAAATTACTGTAAGGCCCCTACAGTATCAAAAGAGAATGGGCATCTTATCAGTCCAAAACAAGTTAGACAGATACGAGCAGAGCTTCCTTCCTTATCCTGTAGCTGTTCTCAGACACAGCAATGAACTGCAATCAGTTTCCCTGGACACAGAGAAAATTCAGGAATTCCTCCTCAGCTCACAAGAAGCTCACAGCCACAAAGAGCTGCCTAATCACAGCATATGTGAACTAAGAGACAAAAGGTAAAGAGCTATTACATGTTTAGCTGATACATCTATGTACTAAGTCTTCATTTCTTCAATTTCTACTTCTTCAGTTAGAGTTTTGGCCATTTAACAGCTACAGGGGTCCAGATTCTACGTCACTGAAAGTGAAGACTATGATGCCTCATAGCAAAGGGTACAATGAGGTTCTCCTCAAACTCTGGATTATATTATTGTATAGTTAACACTAACTATCCTTATTTTCTATACTGGCAGATTGTTTTCCTCTAGCTTTCAGCATTCCCCACCCATCCCCAACATTTCGTGTATTGACACCCATTCACTATAATCACTATAAGCTCTGCTTATAGATCAGCATGTACTCAGTGTAACTGGGAGGACAAAAGATGATTTCCCACAACAAGATTCCAGATCTTTAAAAAGTCTGTTTTTTATAAAAACATTATATCGTAAATAGAAACTGCTTAATAGCTACGCTCTGTAAAAAGTCTGGTTCCAATTCTTCCCCAATATTACCACTGAACTGTAAGTCTATGAAGCCTGCCTGCATAGCTATACATTGAGTTAGCATGTTGACTCGCTCTTGCAAAGTTGGAAAGGCTCAGGCCTGCAGCTGAATGATTGACCACATGTGGAAGTGGAGCAGGTATTGGACTCAATGGACTTACAGGCCCCTTCCAACTCTACTTTTATTCCATTCCATTCCATTCCATTCCATTCCATTCCATTCCATTCCATTCCTACTACAAAGTCTTCAAGATAAGCATGATCAAAACTTTCTGCGTCCAGTGGGTCTCACTCTCATTACACTTCAATTCTTTTGCAGGTGTATAAAACCCTAAAGCTGACCAAAAGAATACCAGAAAAAGCTTTTTATAAGATGCTTGACACTTATTAAGCAGAAGCTTGCATTTTAAGTATTTCATGCTTACCTTCCTCTCACAATATTTTCTTGCAGGAGCTCGTGGATAATATTCTCAATATTTGAAACATTCACCTTATTGATGAGACCATTGATGGATTTCTTCAGGGCTTCCCAACTCATCCTTTGATATGCTAAACTGTTTTTTAAAATATTACAAATGCACTGATCAGTAAAAATTGCATAGAAATGTATTGCTTGGTCAACTTGAGGTCTCAACAGATGTGTTTTTAGACAAAAAAATCCATTAATTGCCAGTATTCCTCAGGTAGCTGGGATTTGTGAGGTTTCTTTTTTCACTAAACATGCATAGGATTGCACTTTTCAGAAACCATATCTACCTGTCTTTCAGAAAGTTGCTTTCAGAATTGTTAGACCTAAACGTTTAACTGACAATATATTGCATCAACAATGAATCTGTCTGTTGAAAATAAAAAAGCATTATCAAGAGAAAGAACTAGGAGGGGCACATATCATATGAGGATGCCATTATACACAACAAATCTAAAGATCCCTGTCTGGTTTATGCAACTGATACTCAAATAAGAATAGCATGAAAACCAAATGGCAACTTAAGCATGGGAATTTGAGGCACATAGATTTGTGTTGGAAAAACTATCCAAACTATAAAACAGGGATAGGCTACTTGTGCCCCCACCCCCGCCCCACGATGTTTTGGTCTACAACTCTAATCAGCCCTCATCATGTTTTGGTCTACAACTCTAATCAGCACACCATCAGCTAGAGCTGTTGGTGGGCTGCAAGCTGCCCAACCCCGCTCTAAAGCAACTTTAGAATAAAGACACATTGCACATATCTTCCCAACATTTCGAATTTCAGAGGCCAAATGGGATGACCCATCACAGGCAGGATTTCCCTGTCACCAGCCCTGCCAACATGCAGCAGAATCCCCACTTCCCACCTCTATCCCCCACCCCCTGGCAACTGCACCCTTCCCTCTAAGATGAGAAGTTTTGGCACATCAAGTATGACTGTTTCTTGGTGCTGGTTAGTTTGAAACGTCCCGTTTTTGAGTACAGTCATTTCAGTTAATGCAAGATATGAAACATGTTTACATTTGGCCCACCTATTTTTATCAGTGATTTGTGCTTGCATCATCCTAAGCTTTGCTGGAGGGATGTATGCACCACCGGTACGGGTGAGAATGGGATCTATATCATCTTTTTTCTTCTTTGGAGGAGGTTCTTCAGGAGGAAGAGAACTCTGCAGTGCCGATCTCTCTGCTGCATTTTTTCTGTCAGGTGAAGGAGATCTCCTGTATCTTTTCCCATCAAATTCCTTTTCTCTTTCCTGTCTTTCTCTTCCCCTAAAAGTAGGAAGACATATTAAAAGATCAAGTCATGAGAAGTTAAGCAACTGCCAAAAATTGTTATTATTTCTTATTTTTAAGCAAAAACAACATGGAACAAAACCCACTAAGAGTTAAACCAGGCATAAGAAACCTCTGCCTCAGTAGCCTAATCAGCTCCATGGACATTCCCATTTGGTCCTCAGGTTCCTCCAGTTTGCAGACAACAGCTGGGATCTGGCTTCTTCTGGCCTAGCTGGGATGATGAGCAGCATATAGAGTAAACAACCACAGGAAGCAATGATTGAGCAATCACACACTGCTAGCCAGCCCATTCTTGATAGCACATAACACAAGAAGAATGAGACTAATTTGGCTAATTCTCCAGACTCCAACCGAGTCTCTTTCTGGGCAGAGAGGAACATAGAACTCTGCACAGAGAAAAGCAAAATGGGCAGGGTAGCTTTTTTTGTCAGCTCATCCACAGACAGCATGCAATAGGTGCCCTACTCCTGAGTTAAATTAAATCAACATTCCCCCCACCCCCCGAATCACTTGACATTTACCTTGTTTCAGTGTGTTTGTCACTGTAGCGTTTCTTTTCTGCATATTCTTGGTCAGATCTGCTGCGATCTGAATAACCTCTGGCTTCTGGTGACCGAGACTTCCGTCGCTCCATGTACCTAGCCCAAGATTAAGAACAAGAAACTGTTAGTAAATGTTCTTAAAGGAAAAGGCTATTTCACAGAACATGGCATTCATGTGTTACAGAATTGCAGAAGCTTTGGTATTAAATTTCTAATAGACAGTTTCCATCAAATGTGCACATACACAGCGAAGTGGGTTTTCCAGACATTTTTGAAAAGGAACACTTTCTAAAAATGTCCTGTTAGTTGCGCAGTGTCATCAGGAATTTCTGATGCCATAAAATGAGCTAATTTAGCATGCTTACTTTATATGCTTTTAGTAAATAACAAAGCTATTTTTGTGTGTACCAATATAGAAATATTTGACTTGAAATATTTGAGGACAAAAATGAAAGCACTTGAGTATTATACTATGCAGATTTTACTGAAATACTTGAAAAAAATTAAGGACAGTAACATTATTCAAATGTATGGAAAAGTGGTACTGAGAAGTTTGACACATGAATCCAGCTTTTCCAGACCTGGTGCTGGTGCATGATGCTGGGAAATGTGGTCCAACACATCTTGAGGGCATGAGGCTGTGGAAGGCGGCACTAATTAATTTTAGCAACCCCCAGAGTGGTGCATGATACGCTGATGACCATTTATCTGTTTCATCTGACTTCAACAGCCTGCCATCAAGGATGCTGGGGCACTTTCTGTTTCAGTGCCACTACTTTTGGTTTTATATTACACAAAAACATTTCTGTATTCTAATTTGCTAGGCAAACATCACCTGAAAAATTGGAATTACACTTTTTGAACTGCCAAGCTGGTATAATGTTCCCAGTCAGGATCCATTTGCTCAAAATGGATTTGTAAAATAGAAAATGTTACTAGAAGAACAGAGCATTCTGGAAAATTTTCTTCTCCACCTCACAAAATTTATGATCTTTCATCGTATAGAACAAATTGGAACTGCTTATGCAAGCACAATAGAAAGAAAAGATAATTATAAAAGGGATTGCAACATGTAAGCTTTGGCAATTATGCATCCTTTCTATTTCTTTAAACAATTCCACAACTTGGTCACAATCCAGCCCTTCCCACTTTCCCTTCTGCTAATCAAGTCTTATAAGAATGAATCCCTCCACACCCTGCATGAAACAAATGTACATTCTGCAAGTTTAGCAAATTCCTTAATAAGAACTTTGAGGTGGAAATGAAAAATTCAATGACGACCAGAAATGGATATTTGTGTTTTCCACAGCAATATTATGGCCTACCTGGTTTCAACTGACCCTTGTTTAGAAATGTTTCTGACTGGGATCATAACCCTATCCAGGGGTTGCGTCTTCCAGTGTTCAGTGAATGTGAAGAACAGGAGTAAGAATACATGTGACAGACCTAGCCCAACATCTCCATTGGTTTCTGACTAACATGTGGGAAGGCAGACTTTAGCTGAAGAGGTTCAGAATTTGTTCTTCCATCAGGAACCCTTACAGTAGCAACCTGCTCAATCCAGGTCACCTGTGGGGATGGTATATGTGAGGACCAATGCGGCACTGCATTACACTCCCATGCCCTCCAATGGTTGTAATTTTTAACCCCCGAATACAGTTCCATATTGAATTTCAATTGTGTACTTCTTTCCTGAAGCATACAGTACTACCTTTCTTCTGGAGAGGAACTTCTCCGCCGAAGACTATGAGAATCCTTCTTTTCGTTAGTAGAACCAGACTTAAAATGAAAAGAATATATATTTTAGGTAATTAATGTAAAATTAGGTATCTCAAGCACAAGGAAATTATACACAATGCAAAAAAGTTCCTTAAAATTCTGCACACTTAACACTTCTTCCTCTAGTCACTCCTCACAACTCCCACAGCAGCCAGTTGCAGTTTAACAAAACTTCTCCTGACCATTAGGGGATGTTCTGGAGGCCATTTATTACTAGAAAAATGTTTGCGGTTAAAATAAATAAGTGTTAGACACTTCTAGCAATTTGGGGGTGGTGACAGAGTAGGCAAGAAACAACCTGAGACCCGCATTTCTTCACTTTGATGAAAACACATGAATTTTAAAAAGCACAGTAGAAGGATCACAGTGACATTCAAATATTAAGGTTGGGTTAGGATTAAGAAAATGGAACTCTCTTTGCAGTCTGCATGGCCTAGAAATGAACAAGACTGGGCAGAATTGAGCACTCATGAGTCCGACGACTGGGCAGCCAATCTGAACGCATAAAGACTTTAATATGGCTGCTTGGGTTTGAGTGAAATTTCAGGGTAGTATTAGAGTTAGGGTAAACTGGAATCCTGTGCATGTGAAGTGGCCTGGAAATTTGTAAGATAAGGCAGAGAACTGAGCACCCACAAAGCACACCCTGAGAAGGACATTTCTGTACTTGTTAGAGAGACTATCTTGTGCTAAAGTTAAGAAAACCAGGCTGCCTGTACAGCTCCTACGGCCATGACATTAAAGTAACTGGTCGACCAATCGAAGCAGTGACAAAGAGAATGCTCCATCTGGGGAGAGTATACAAATGGGTAGAAAGTCTGTCTGTCTGCTCAGCTGAAGGAGAAACTTCACATTATGCCTATGGACAGGGTTAGCAAATCATGGGTCCCTCTACATGGAAATTGCAGACATAGAGAAGGCAAGTGGACGCTCCTCCTGCATTTTTGCACTTGTGTGATTCAACATGCATTAAAATTTGGACTCTATTGAATTTATATGCCACTCTCTTTTTGACTAATTGGCAGCATATATAGTAAAAAAGCAAATAAAAATGGGGTGTAACTGCTGCAGTGAAACTCTTAGGTTAGGGTTTGGATTCAGTTAGGAAAATCAGGCTCCTTCTACAACCAGTGGGCCCTGGACTCAGCAGTCACGAAGAAGACTGTGAATGCTACATTTAGGCAGCCAATGCTTAAGCACAGGAATACTTTATAGCAGCTATCAGTGGCATGAAACTTCCAGTTAAGGTTAGGGTTTGGGAATCTCCTCTGCAACTCCAGAGGTTTGGAAATTACGGAAATGGGACAACTGAAGCACTCAAAAAGAACAACTTGCCACCTGCATATCTGCACATGCATGCATACATGCATGCATGAAAATAGGGTAGAAATGATTCAGGGAAAATCTCGGACTAGGATTCAGGTTAGGAAAAACAGATTCCCTCTGCAGCTCCTGAAGCCTAGAAATCAATGGGATGGGGAGCCAAACTGAGCAATCACATATAAGACTGTGAATACTGCATTTTGGGAGCCTAACTGAATCCACAGGTATTCTACATACCTGCTACAGTGAGGTGAGAATTCAGGTTACAGTAAGAGACAGGGGTAGGAAATCTTGAATCCCTCAGCATCTCTAGAGTCTTGGGAATTACTGAGATGAAGGAGGGAAGTGGCGTACACAAAAACAAACAAACAGCCCGATAGCTGCATTTTTGCACTTGTGTGAAACTATATGCTTTAAAAAGGAGGAGAAATACTGTAGTGAAAATCTCATGTGAGGGTGTCAGTTAGGAATATCAGGCTAGCTCTGCTGCTCCTGAAGCCTGGAAATCAGTGGGATGGAGAAAAGAAACTGCGCAGCCAGGAATGAGAGTGTAAATATTGCATCTGAGGAGATTAGATGAAAGCACAGGAATTTTGTCTGGTTGCTAAATTGCAGTGCTATTTCAGTTTAGCATTCCACTTAGGAAATCTTGGATCCCTCTGCATCTCCAGAGGCTGGGAACAAGATGGGGTAGTCAAGCAGAGTACACAAAATGTCCAGCCTGACAGATGCACCTGCACACTTGTGTGAAGCCACATGCGTCCCAATGGGGGAAGAATTATTGCAATGAATATCTCAGGATAGGATTCAGATCTAGAGGAAAAGTTGCTAAGACCAAGAAATCAATAGGATGGGTCAAACAAACTAAACAGTGATGAATATGAGAGCAAGTGGTGCATTGCTGGGGGAGGGGGACAACTGAATGCATAAGAATTCTATACGGTTGCTATGGGGGTGTGATATTTCAGTTTAGGCTTAGGGTAGATTTAGAACATCTTGGATTCCTGTGCATTTTCAGAGGCTTGGGAATGACTGAGATGGGGGAGAGAATTTCAGCACACAAAAATAACAGCCTGGCAGCTGCATTTCTACACTTGTGTGAAAATACATGCA
This sequence comes from Varanus komodoensis, assembly GCF_004798865.1. Classification (NCBI taxonomy): domain Eukaryota; kingdom Metazoa; phylum Chordata; class Lepidosauria; order Squamata; family Varanidae; genus Varanus; species Varanus komodoensis. Next base: position 3,135,065 of record NW_025335548.1, read on the forward strand.
TTAAAACGGGGGAGAAATATTGCAGTAAAATCTTTGTTTAGGATTGGGTTAGGAAAGCTGGGCTCCCTCTACATCTCCCAAGCCCTGGAAATCAATGGGATGGGGTAAACAAACTGTGCCATCATGAAAAAGCATGTGAATCCTGCATTTGGAAAGACCAGCTGAATGTACAGAAATTGTATAAGACTGCTAATGTGGGGTTATAAGTTAAAGTTGGGTTTAGTATTAGAAATCTCATTCTGTCCACATGTCCCAAAGATTTGAAATTACTGAGATGGAAGAGGCAAACAGAGTTCTCAAAAAGAATGAACTGCCTCATGCATTCCTGCACTTGTGTGAATTTCCTTGCATTAGAATGGGGTTGAAGTATTCCAGTTAAGCTCTTTGGTTAAGATTAGGAAAACTGTGCTCCCTTTGAAGCTATTGAAGGCTGGAAATGAAGAGGACTGTGAAACCATACTGAGCATGCATGAAGAAGACCAGGAGTCCTGCATATGGGCAAACTGCCGGCAGGGATAGGAACTGTATATAGTTCCTTGGGTTGGGACGAAACCTCAGGTTATGGCTAGAAAATCTTGAATCCCTGTCCATGTCCAGAGGCCTGGAAATTTGCAAGGAAGGGGAGGCAAGTTGACCACACAAAAGATACAACCCATGATCTACATTTGTCCACTTCTGGGAATGTACATGCTTTAAAATAGGGTGGAAGTATCGGAGTAAAAAGCTCAGATTAGGCTTAGGAAAATAAGGCTCATCATGCAGCTCCTGGGGCCTGGAAATTAAGAGGACTGTGCAATCAAACTGTGCTGTCACAAGGAAGTGCATGAGTATTGCTCTTCAGTAGATTATCTGGATACATATAAATATCATACAGCTGTTATGGCTGGGGTGAAATTCAACTTAGAGTTAGGAAACCTTACATCCCTGAGTATTTCTAAAGTTGAGAAATGTGGCAAGCAAGGTGAGAATACAAAACATACAACATTGATATGCAGCTTAACACTTATTAGATTAGCATGCATGAAAATGGGTTGCAGTGAAAATTTCAGCTTCTGGTTTGGGTTACGAAAAAGGGGTTCCTTTTGAAACTCCTGGTTCTGTAAATCAATGGGATTTAGCAACAGAACTTAGCAGTAATGAAGAAGACCATGCGTGCTGCATTTGGCAGCTTATCTGAAGGCATAGCAGTGTTATATGGCTGTTAGGGATCAGGTGAAATCATGGATCCTTTTGTATGTGAGGATGTTTGAATATCTGCAATACAGGGCAGGAACACTGAGCACTGATGAAGTACAACCTGAGACCTGCATTTCTGTACTTACATGCGAGATCCCTGTGCAGCTTCTAAGGCCTTAAAATCTAGGAGAGCAGACAACCAAACTGAGTGGTCATGAAGAAGTCCATGAGTGCTGCAGTTTGGCAGCACTTAGGTGAATGCACAGGAAGTCTATATGGCTGTAACGGTTGGGGTGAAAGTTCAGGTTAGGGAACCTTGGGTCTCTGTGAATGTCCAGAGACCTGGATACTCACAAGATGGGGCAGGCAAGTTGAGTGGTCAAAACTAGCTGTAGTCCCAGGTCACATGAATCTTTCTGCAAAGAGAAGAACCTACAGGGGAGGCTTTTTGCATCTACTCTCCACCACTTTAAAGCTGTAGGAGACACATCCACATCTGGACTAAAGGATGAAGGCTTCCTAAGTATATTATTGTCTGTAACCTGTCCAGGAAGCCAAGTGGCTAATTGGGGCGGACTAAAAATCAAATAATAAAGAAAATATTGGCTTAGAACCATCAAAAGCCAACACTGAAAGCATTTTCTAAATTAAAATCAGAAAATACTTACATTCATCTGTGCTACACCACTCTTCATTTTTTTTCTTAAATGCACTTCAAACTCTTGATTAATATTACCAGTTTCCCAAAGTCTCTCTGTGGAATTGTTCTATTTTTCTATGAAACAATGCTCATCTGTAAAGGAAAACAAGTAATACTTTCTGAAATTGCACAAACATGTTATTAAAATAGATCAGGTACAAGCTATTATCTATATTAACAGAAGTTATATCACTAATTGTCTATTTTTTTTTACTCAAGCATTAATGTTCATGACTGTTTTCAGTAAGAATCTAAACAACTATAGATATTGTGAGCTGTCCAGAGAACTCAGATATGGGCTTTTGCAGTGGCATATAAATCTATTAAACAAACAAACAAACAAACAAAGCTTGGTGATGTTATCTCTTAAAAGAGAATTGTGTCAATGCACCTCCCTCCACATACTATCCAAGCGGAGGAAGGTTTAGGTGTGGCTGGAATGGGACTGCATTGGCCACATGTAGAATAAGTGAAGCACACTGTTACATGAAATCTCAGATCACTGTTATTAATCAATTTGTATCCCAGAACTAAACATATTTTAAGCACTTTACAGAATCAATATTCAAATACAGTATAAAAATGTATTAGATGTCTCCAGAATTCACTAGAATAAAACCAATAAAGGTGGTTCATATTTCACCATCAGTCTTGTCCCCTGACTTCACTTAGCAACAGTATAGCAAGCAAATCCTTATAGTTTTAATAAAATATTCCTTATTGTTACTGGAAATTAGCCTGATGCCCAAAGCAAGGGCAGGCAACTTGTGAGAATTGGCTCACCATTGGCTATGCTGGCTATGACTGAGGAGAGTCACAGCCAAAGCATCTGGAAAGCCAGACCTTGCTCATCCCTACCCTAAAAATTCATGCTTACATTTTAATAAACAAAACTTAAAATTATGTGTTTTCTTATGTTGTTTAAATTTTAAGAAAAAACATACTAAAGCTAACACAATAATTAATTGTAATAATCCAAAGTACTGTGTATTATATACTGACAACATCTAATGTATTTCAAGAGAATGCAGCTCCCTTCCCCTGAGGATCACTTCAGATTTGCTATCACTACTTACTGGTTCTGAAGAATACTTCAGATAGCTTTTTGGAAACTACAGTAATCAGGGGCAGGTACTTGGTGGAGTACAATGTGCACGACCCACAAAGATGAGTTCAACAGCTAGATCACCTCCATACCTTGCTCTTATCTTTGGATTTGCAAATGACAGTCTGGGAGAAGGAGAAGTTGGCTTTGGGTCTTCTATCTGACAGTGTGTTGCATACATGTCACACACAGAGACATGCTTTGTAAAAATGACATCAAATTGTTTCCTACAGCAGCCATTTGCCAAAAGAAAGATGAGCTTTACAAGTGTCCTTTTTTACAAAGAACCGTTGTAACTAGAGTTATCTTTGGCATACAGTTTAAGACAACAATTGCAACAAATCACAAAATGCAACAATTGGAAGCCTGAAGCAGCAGCCATAAAATCACTAAAATTCCACAAAGCCATCAAAATAACACCAGCAAGCATGTTTCTACCCTCATTCTAGGCATGGCTTTCGGTTCAGTAAAGCACTTGATGCACACTTTGTGGAAGACCCCCCCCACCCCACACACACACACAAGGAAGGCCACATATACTTTATTCTGGAGCAACATATGCAGAGCTTAGCACGTCCCCAGAGAACAGCTTCACAACAAAGCTTCTTCTGAGAAAGAGATAGAGAGCGGTGAAGAGAAAGGCGATGGTGGAGGGGCAGGGAACCCAACAGGAGATGCTAAGTAAAGTTTTACTGTGGCAGCGTTGACCAGGGTGAGCAGCTTAATTGTGCGACTTCCGTGGCCTGTTTACGTGCGTCCTTTTACTTGTGGGGCCGCACACACGTGTCACAAGGAAGCAGCAAACCCGCGCGTCCCAATAAGTCGCCCCCCTAGGAAGAGAAGAAGCAACTGCCTCGTGTGGAAGGCGGCCCAGCTGGGAGGTCCGCACCGAGCCACAGGGCGCCAACCGGCGGCTGCTTCCGCCCACTCCCTTCCAGGGGCATTGAAGGGGCCCGAGAAGAGTCGAAGGGCCCCGCTGGGGAGGGGGAGACCGAGACGAAAAGCCAGTGTCCCCTCCCTCCTTCCTCTTCCTCCCAGCTTACCTGCGCCTCCCGGGCTCCGCCATACCGTGTGTCCCAATACGGCAATGACGCCAATTCCGCTGGCTCGTCCTCCAATCAACGACCGGGCAGAGGCGGGGCTTCCGTGAGAAAGGTGCGGGACCGTGGCCATCCCGGCTCTCTGGGCGCGAACGTGAGGCCGCGGCGACACGTCCCCCGGGACCGGCGCCGCCTTCGCGCGGGCTCGGTGAGGAACTCCGTCTTCATCAAACGGCGGGGAAAGGCTCGAACTACAGTTCCCAGCGTTCTCTGCCGCCAGCACCGCGTTGACTACGTTTCCCAGCATTCCTTCTGGTCGTTGGCTGTAGAGGGCGAATTTGCTGGCCCTTTCGGATTTAGCTGGAGTGCAACTCCCATCAGCCCCAGGCAAAGGTGAGAAAAGAAGGGGAGTCGTAGTACCACGATAACAGACGGACTTCTGCTGAAAGCCTTTCTGAGCAGGTGCATGAAGTAAAGCCCGACTTCTAAAGCGAAAGTGCACCACAGCGTGTTAGAAGCCTAGGACGAAGTTGCCACTTCTTGCAAGGCCCAGGAGACTCTTAAAATGTCTGTGACCACATAGAAATCGAATAGATGCGTGCTTGTGCAGCCTAAGACAACCCATTCTGATTTTCAATAGGTTTTACGCCCAATGTATATATGACAGCAGTCTCATGATTCTGCTTTCCCTTCTTGAAATAAAAATAGAATAGAATGCTTCACAGAAATGTTGTGAGCTTGGTAAACATTACAAAGCATTGGGGTGTAGAAATGCTTGAAAGTAACTAGTCAGTTTTCAGATGTATTTTCCTTTTTTGCCCCATTTATATATTTCATTTCAGAGGCAATAACTAAGCACTTATCTTAAGTCTTTTGCAACCAAATGGGTGGGTATAGCCTGAACCCATACCCAAAATAGATGGTAAAGTAATGTGATAGCTCTATGCCTTTTAAGGAACTGTTCAGGCAGTTTTTGTCTATGGCAAATATGCTGCGTTGCTAATTACATTTGCATTTGAACCCAGTGAGATGTTGATGAAACAGCCACAATTCGGTTCTCTTGCAGAAACTCTAACTGTTTGAACACCTATCTCATAGGAGGAAGCATAACACTTATCTTCCTGGATGCTATAGCTATAAACCATTCTGCTGATGAAGCAGCAGGCGCTTTCGCCACAAGAATGCTACCGCTTGCATTTTTTTCCCCTGGAAAGGAGAGACCAAAGATGCTATGGCATACAGAAACCATCTATGGAAATCTGGGTTAGAAAGAGAAAAGAAAGATTTGTCTGCAAAATTCTCTTGCTGCAGCAGATGGCATAAAATGTGCCTTTCCTTTTGGTGTACTGTGTTTTCAAAGTATTTTATCTCTAGAAGCATCATTCACTTTACTGAAGTCAGCACCAGCAAAACATCTCCTAGTCCCTTAAACTATTGCTAGGCTTGCTTATTCACATCCTGTTTTTCAAACTTGCCCAAACTTTTCTGCTAATTCATTCCCTCTAACTTTTCAGGAGTAAAAATAAAGGCCACATTTTTTTTAACTTCTTTGTTACTTTATCAAAGCCCAAGGAAGTCTTCCTCCATCCCAGTCCTCTGCAGTCACCATTACACATGGCAGAAGGTTCTGATCTTTCTGCTTTATGTTGTATTCTTTTACTACTCATCTGAACTTCACTGATTTCAAAACTAAAAGGGTGTATCTCCTTTGGGTTAAAGTAACACAAAATGGGGGCAATATCCAACAGTGCAATTAAGTGATGCTGCACAGATGGAGACTGCACACACACGCACACACTCTAATGGATTTTGGTTCTGATCGTGCAAGCCCCACTGGTACTCTACTGCCTGTGCCAACCCTACAGGAGCATTGCTGGCCAGTGCATTGTGATCTGCTTGTGCAAGCCCCATGTTGCAGGTCCCACTGGTCTGTGTTTACTTACTTCATTTTATTTTATTTTGACATTTGTATGCCACCCACTACTCCCTGCAACACTTAAAATTACAGAACCATTAAAACAAACTAACAAGAACAATCAATCTTATAAGCATACAATAATAAAAACAATCAGCTATCATAAAAACAGCAATTAAAAATCATTACAGTAAACCCACTAAATCCACTGGAAGGAACAACCATAAGATGATAAATTATTACAAACATTAAAGTTAGTTGTTAAAATGTATTGTTAAATGCCTAGAAAAGAGAAATGTTTTTGCCTGGTATTGGAAAGAGAGTAATGTTATCACTGGGCAAATTTCTCAACGGACCTAATTCCACAAGTGGAGGCAGCCACCCAGAAGGTCCTTCTAATTTGCCATCCTTCTCACCCCTTTGAATGATGACTGCTTTAGGAGGATCTCCTGCTCTGATCTCAGTGCAGGTATATATAGAAGAAGGTGGTCCTTTAGGTAGCCTATGTAGTATTGGGTACATTGGGAGAATGCGCTGTGCTTGTACAAGCTCCACTACCATGGCTTAGTTCCACTTGTGTAACCAACAGTTTGAGAGGCATGGTGCGAGAGTGAATTCATTTGGTAGAATGACATAATTGGATACTGCCAATTATTCCACAAAAGGTTATTTACAGTTTAAAAGACTTTAGCATCTGCTATGTATTCAACAGCCACCTGTGTACCACCATCTTGATCAGTTTGGGTGTACAAAATGGCAAGTAATGCACTATGCTGTATTGTTCAGTTCATAGCGTTATATAATTTGCATGCATGCTTGCCTTACCCATAAGCAGAGGAACTTCACTAAAATATTCCCAAACTGGGTCTCTTTTACAGCCTGTCGCTGTTATAAGTTTTTTCTCCAGGGAGAGAATAATGTGATAAACCTCAGGCTGTACACAAAAAGATCCAAACACATGGAGTACTCTACTCAAAAGGTCTCATTTTCATTTTTATTGCTTGCCTCTTCCCACTCCCTCCTTGTCCAGATCTGTTCCGCTCCCAACAGCCTTCTTCTAGTCATTGAACTTTCTGAAACTTAGTGCTTAAGAGGTAAGGGATTGATTCCATGTACATAGATTTATTTGCAAAGGAACAATGCGATTGAGGTCTTTTTCTCAGCTCTGTTTATTTATGTTATAACATTCTTGTTGTGAAGAAAAGGCATGTGATCTCTGGAGACACAAATTCACAGTTTTGAGAACTGTAAAACCAAGCATCTGTAATAATACCTTCAAGCTAGAAAAATTGCCCAATAATCTTACAGAAACTTCTGGAAGAGAATGACATTATGAATGGATTAATGGAATTCATTTACCAACACATTTAAACACTGCAAGAATATATAGCATAATGCTACATAATTAAAAGCTAATCCTTATTTCATAATGAATATCCTTTGGACTATATCTTAAATAAGAAACTATTTTAGGTAGTTTCAAAAAGCATTTTATTTTTAAAAAATCCAATTTAAAGAAAAAAGGATGGAAGACATGCTAGGAAAATGTAGGTGATGGAACTTAAAGACGATCTTGTTTGAGAGTTTTAGTTCAAAACATCTGGAGGGAACTAAGTAAAACTAGGTGTATACCTGGTAAAAACAATGTCAGGGTAGATCTTTGATATGTAGAGTCTAGCTTATGCAGGTGAAGAGGACACGACAGGCACGACTAACACAACATTTCGTCTCCTCTTCTACTGCACCTGCTCTTCCTTTCTTCTCAGAACAATTAGAGCAGAATATTTTTTAAGCACAAACAAGCACTGCAGCTACCAGGATGCACCCCTTTTCCTTAGAATAATAAAATAAGAGGACATGATAAGCAGTCGCAAGGAAGATTGGTAGTCAAGTAACTTCTCACAGTCTCTTCTGATAAAGTTCTCGCCCTAGGAGAATTGCCCCCTCCCAATGCTGCACCAACTCGTGTGGCTGCCTCACTTTCTGCTGCCTAGAAAGGACAGTGTTTCCTCATCCTTGATCATTCATTCCTGATTCTGCTGGGAATTATTGACCTGGTGTGATGGTTGCTGCTGGCTTGCCACGCAACAAGGCTGGCATGGAGCAACCCTGCTGACAAGACCTAGCAAAATTGATGTGCACATAGTCCATTTTCACTTGGATCAAACACCATCTGGGGAAGAGTTTTAAACAAACTTTATTTAACATTAACACAGGCTGACAGTGCTGGTCCCAAGATGCTTTCCCATGCCTTGGTCTGACTGATGAGGGTTTTCCTTATTCCAATCTCCTGTGCAACCAGGTAGTTAAGTATAAGTCAATTTACAGTTCAAGTTTCCTGTTATTGGCATAACAGGAGCAGGAGAACAGGCAGTAGCAACCTGGAAACAAATTATTAGCCCATATATGCCAATAACAGGTGTTCCTTTCCTGGTGTTCCATTATATAACCTCTAAGTGTCACTGTGGTATAACAGAAGAAACACACAAGAGGAAATCACACTTTTCTTTTGTTTGGGCAATTAAATGCTGCATTAAAAGCATGGGTTTGGCACAGAAATTAGACTGGGGGATCACATCATCATCTAAAGCAGTGGTTTTCAACCTTTCCACAGTGGGGACCACTGAAGCAGAAACAAAAGGTACCATACACATAATACAGTATTTCTGTGTATTAATTTCACAGAAACTGAGCAAGTCAGAAGGGGCCTCCTGGGCCATCTAGTCTGACTCCTGGCTCTGCTCATGACATGCCTACCATGTGCATTTCCAAACACAGTACCAAGGAAGGAAGGAAAAGAAAAGAAAATTCTCCAAAACAACTAGAAACCAAGCAAGAAAAAATTCCAACAAAAGAGCAAAATAGCGAAATCAGCAGTGTGGCTCCCAGCTGGCTCCCATCGAGCCGTCTCTCTCCTCCATCCCCCTCCTAGCAGCACTGGCACAGCCCCTGCAAACACAGAGCTAACCAAGGAAGTGGTGGTGGAACACAGCCAGCCCCTTATGCTGGTCCAGGGCAAGCAGGATGCAACCCCCACACAGACCGGTGCCAGTCCGCAGACCAGTGGTTGAAAACCTGTAAACAACTCCGAATGGGAAATAACTGTCTGGGTGCATTACAAGGCAGTTTCCATAGATTTCAGTAGGGAAACATGTAGAAGTTTATTTCAGACAAGATGAAGATACAGTGGGTTGGAAGCATAGTGTTTGGTGCCTCCTTTTCTTTCCACACCATCATCAAGTCTAACGCTTTATGTGATGCAAAAATAGTGCTTTGATGTCCAATCCCTGCTTTCTTTTTCAGGGAGTAACATAAATGCCTTAATACAGAATTTTCTATGTTAGCCTATTTAAATCATGATGTATTAAATTGTGTTTGGCCCTGCCACCTGGCACCATGTCATGTCAAATAAAACAAACTGATGGGGCATTATGTTACTCAACACAACCAGATGTTTTTGGAGCAGATTAAAAGGCAAGTAGCATTCTGTATCATAAAATGGTGCTGTTACTTTGTATTTTTACTTTGATGCTTTGAGTAAATCTGAAATTAACAAAATGACTTTGGCTTGTCCTTGATGAAATTCCTTTGGGGTTCCTGTGCAGCAGTTAGATGGTTAATGACTTAGTTTTGAAATGTCTCCTGGAATTAAACAGTTCTGTAGCATGTCTTCAGTTCTTTGTAACATCTAAACACAGTGTTTCTGACCTTGCTTTGTGCTGATTTTATACCAGGATAAGGCTACTGACTTAGCGGAATGATCTCCTTACTTCTGATTTATGCTGATGTAATTGAAGGCAGAATTGGCTTGTGCATTTTTAAAAAGAAGAGTGTCTCTGCAACATTAAAATAGTGACAGCCGATTGATTGATAGCCATCTATTACAGTAGCAAGAAGGAAGTCACAAATCCTCATCAGTAAAATAGAAATCATACAGGCCACAGGGCAGTTGCAAAGAATGTTATAAAGCTGGTTAAAACACACAGAGAGAGCAAGAAACTTAGGTTTTGGCTTTTCAAAAGCCCCTTTAAATGGGATCTGAGGAATAAACCTGGATCAGATATAAGGATTCCAAGAGCTGTTGTAAGGGCATACCATTGATCAAGCAAGCATTTTTTGTTGCCACAGCCATGCATGCTGTTGCATTGGTGCTTCCCCTCTGCCCCTTCTGGGTTGAGTGGCTAATGGCTGTCGGATTTTGCGGTTTTCAGCAGGTCAAATGTGCATTAGCAAGGGTATTAGTTTGAAGTAGAGTCTACAGCATTTGGTGGGTAGAGAGTGGGTTCTAGAACCCAGAAGGCTCACATAAAACAAATTATAATGTCACCTGATAAAGCCTTCTTCGAATGTCTGCAGCCACCATCAGATTTGGTAGAAAGAGCTGCAATTGCAGGAGCCACTCTAGCCATCCAGTTTCTATATACAGGCCAATAGGAATGTCTGCAGCCTTTTTCCATTACATCTCAAGATTGTGATGGTCACTGAGACCATGACTTCAATACCAAGTCGGAGTCTTTTCCTCTCCATGCCCCAGAAACTGCTTTTTGTAAAGTCTTGATTGACAAAGAGATCTGGAGATTTCAAAAGCTTGCACATTTTTGTGGTTGGCCAAATAAAGGCATTGCATTAATATGGATTTTGGAGCACAGTATGCCTACTGCTTCAGGAATTTTGTTGAGAGAGTTGTGTTGCTTTAGTTAAACATTGTGGATCATATCCAGGATCTACCTTCCATGAGATGAAAGCCTCATTTCTAGAAGGTTCCTTCCACTAAACATTTGGAGTCTTCCCTCCTCCAGTTCCCCCATTCAGCAGGGTCACTTGACTCCTCTGCAGCATTTTTAGGGGACTGGAGTGTTGGGAAGTAGAAGGCAGGGAACTCCACTTCTACCTGCACAGTTGGCCCAGCATAAATCTGGATCCAACCCTGTATTAGATACCTACTGGCAGAACACATTGCACATTTTAAAAATCAGGTTTTTAATGTCACCAGGAAGATTCTGCATTGGTTTGTTTCATAAAAGTTAGGGGATGGAAGTATGGGGGACCCTAATCAGATATGATTAAGCATTTAAAAAGAAAAATATGAGAAATAAATTCATGGAACTGGGTATGTAAAGCTAAGGAAAAGGAAGATTAAGGTAAAACAGGCTAAAAGTATTTTCAGATAGGATAAATAACTCAGATAATAATTGTTTTTCTTTGGTGCTAAGGCCATGAACACAGGAGACTTGGAATAAAAATGAAGGTTTTTATAGTCCAATAATATTGTTCCCTTGAAATAATTAATGGATTAATAACCAGTTACTTAACATGGTATATTGTGCCTGTGACAGTGAAGTCTCTGATAGAGCTGGCTGAGAGTGGATGGGATATTCACAAATTTTCCTGCTATTCAAGTTCCAAAGCTGTTGAATATTTTCAGTCTAGCTGCTGTGAAGAAAGGCAAAATCCCAAGATAGGCTAGGGCAGGAATGGGCAATAGTACCCAGCTGGTTTTATCCTACTGAGTATTGTTAGTCGTGAAGTTGCGTCCAACCCATCACGACCCCATGGACAACATTCCTCCATGCTTTCCTGTCCTCCACCATCCCCCAGAGTCCACTTAAGCTCACACCAACTGCTTCAGTGACTCCATCTAGCCACCTCATCCTCTGCCGTCCCCTTCTTCTTTTGCCATCTATTGTTCCCAGCATTAGGCTCTTCTCCAGGGAGTCCTTCCTTCTCATTAGGTGGCCAAAGTATTTGAGTTTCATCTTCAGTATCTGGCCTTCTAAACAGCAGTCAGGGTTGATCTCCTCTAGGACTGACCAGTTTGATTGCCTTGCAGTCCAACGGATTCGCAGGAGTCTTCTCCAGCACCACAATTCAAAGGCCTCAATTCTTTGGCGCTCAGCCTTCCTTATGGTCCAGCTTTCACAGCCATACATTGCAACTGGGAAAACCATAGCCTTGACTATATGCACTTTTGTTGGCAGGGTGATGTCTCTGCTTTTTAGTATGCTGTCTAGATTTGCCATGGCTTTCCTACCAAGGAGCAAGCATCTTTTAATTTCTTGGCTGCAGTCCCCATCCGAGGATCTTGGAGCCTCCATTTCTTCCCCATCTATTTGCCAGGAAGTGAGAGGACCGAATGCCATGATCTTAGTTTTCTTAATGCTGAGTTTCAATCCAACTTTTGCGCTCTCCTCTTTCACCCGCATCAAGAGGCTCTTTAGTTCCTCTTTGCTTTCTCCCATTAGAGTGGTATCATCTGCATATCTGAGCTTGTTGATATTTCTCCCAGCAATCTTAATTCCAACTGGTGATTCATCTAGCCCCGCCTTTCTCATGATGTTCTCTGCATATAATAGAAATAGGCAGGGTGACAATATACAGCCTTGCTGAACTCCTTTCTCAATTTTGAACCAATCAGTGGTTCCATGTCCAGTTCTTACTGTTGCTTCTTGACCCACATACAGGTTTCTCAAGAGACAAGTAAGATGGACTAGTACTCCCATCTCTTTAAGAACTTGCCACAATTTGTTGCAATCCACACAATCAAAGGCTTTAGCATAGTCAATGAAGCAGAAGTAGATGTTTTTCTGGAACTCCCTAGTTTTCTCCATGATCCAGCGTATGTTGGCAATTTGATCTCTAGTTCCTCTCCCTCTTCGAAATCCTGCCTATACTTCTGGTAGTTCTCAGTCCACATACTGCTGGAGCCTAGCTTGTAGGGTTTTGAGCATAACTTTGCTAGCATGTGAAATGAGTGCAATGGTGCGGTAGTTTGAACATTCTTTGGCATTGCCCTTCTTTGGGATGGGAATGTAAACTGACCTTTTCCAATCCTGTGGCCACTGCTGAGTTTTCCAAATTTGCTGGCCTATTGAGTGTAGCACTATTACTGCATCGTCTTTTAAGATTTTGAATAGCTCAGCTGGAATACTGTCACCTCCACTAGCTTTGTTGTTGCTCAGACTTCCTAAGGCTCATTTGACTTCACATTCTAGGATGTCTGGCTCGAGGTCAGTGACCACCCCATCATGGTTATCAGGGACATTAAGATCTTTCTTGTATAGTTCTTCTGTGTAATCTTGCTACCTCTTCTTAATCTCTTCTGCCTCTGTTAGGTCTCTGCCATTTTTGTCCTTTATCGTGCCCATCTTTGCATGAAATGTTCCCTTCATATGTTCAATTTTCCTGAAGAGATTTCTAGTCTTTCCTGTTCTATTGTTTTCTTCTATTTCTTTGCACTGTTCATTTAAGAAGGCATTCTTATCTCTTCTAGCTATTCTCTGGAATTCTGCATTCAATTGGGTGTATCTTTCTCTTTCTCCCTTGCCTTTCGCTTCCCTTCTTTCCTCAGCTATTCATAAAGCTTCCTCTGACAGCCATTTCGCTTTCTTGCATTTCTTTTTCTTAGGGATGGTTTTAGCTGCTGCCTCTTGTACAATGTTGCAAACCTGCGTCTATAGGTCTTCAGGCACTCTGTCTATCAGATCTAATTCCTTGAATCTATTTGTCACCTCTACTGTATATTCATCAGGAATATGATTTAGGTCATACCTGAGTGGCCTAGTGCTTTCCCCTACTTTCTTCAATTTAAACCTAAATTTTGCAACAAGAAGCTCATGTTCTGAGCAACAGTCAACTCCTGGTCTTCTACTGAGTATGTGCAGTGCCAAACAATAGAACAAGCTGTTCCAGTGTTATGTTTTTGACAAAGATGGTGATCAAGCCAGCCATTAATGCCAAAAGACATCAGCTTGTATTTTGGTTTTGTTGATGGTAGAACAAGCCTATATTGGAAGGAACAGAATCATCTGCAGTTAGAGACTGATTCACAATCAAGGACCAATAAACCTACTTTCCTGCTCATTTGCTTTCTCTCTACATATGGGATGTTATTGGCCTTTTGCTTTTTAGTGACACAGTGGATCTCATTTATAACTAGCTGTAGTCTGGCAGTAAACTATCCACACTGTTGGATCTGTAAGATCCCTCATTTCTTGGCCCCATTAACATGACTGATTAAAGGCAGTGCTTGTTGAACTCATATAAATCCAACCATACTTTGTGATGATAAAAGCTGGGCTCACGCATATCATCAAGCCATTGTGGTTTCCACTGTGGGGTGGTCAGTTGTGTTGTATGAAACCTGTTACTTCTATCAAACTTGGGGTCTTTTTTATGATTGGCTGGACTTGGCTTAGATTTAAAGATGTTTTTAAATTTTTATAAATTAGTTTGAATTGATTATAGAATGTTAAAAAGATACGTTATAAGGGGCTGACCCAGTACATCCGATGTATTTGATGATTGATGTTTTTAGTTTAAAAATTTTAATAAAAATCTTTATAAAAAAAAAGAAAGAAACCTGTTGTGGACTTGCTACATGATACATTTGGTTTCATTTCTGTGGAACCATAGAGAGAAACAATGCCATGTCGTATTGTTTCTACACTTCATCATGGCTTTTTCAGTTGTCTGAACCCATAAGCATGGTTTCCACACAGCTACCATAGAGCCTGGTGGAAAGGATGGCAATTACAGGAGCTGCTCTAGCCATCCAGCCTCAATATGCAGGCCAATGAGGAAGAGGCAGGTGATGTAGGCAGGAACAGTGCGCCCTGGGATTGAATTTCAGCCACAGAGGCAGATGGAATATGTGCAGCCAGCAGGACGACCAAGGCAGGAGGGTGGAAAGCATGTATGCTTGGAAACCATGTGACTGATGGCCTCACTCAGGGAAGCAGCTGTGCCATATATAAACCATGTTTAGCATTACATGGGAGCACAGCCAAAGTGTCATTTGACCCACGCAGAACTATACACAAATTGATCCCCATGGAAAGTGCTTGCCTAGTCATGTGAATCTGGCTTCTGCTGTTGGATCAATGGAACCCTTTTCATACTAACCATTTCTGCTGTAGAATACCCATCTGTCTGGTATTGAGTTATTGCAGAATATTGTCCATACTGTTTTGGGGGCATACATTCTGGTAAAACAGGTGCTGGTTGTGACAGCTCACCACTGCACCTACCTGACTTGATTAATAATTTACCCTGAAATTCCTAGAAAATTCCTCCAGATTCCTGGAGCTGTAGTTTGATGCTTCTAGAGTGCAACAGGCTGAGGAAGGCTGTTATACATGAATCACAATGGTTTTCAACCAAGGCACTAGTAGGTTTTGCCCAAGAGAAGGGAATAAAAATGCAGAATCCATCCTTCCTCAACCAAATATCCTCCTATTTCAACTCCCTTGAGCTCCAACTACCTCAATCCATTATCAGGAATGCTGGGAGTTGTAGTCCAAGGCATCTGAAAGACATAAGGTTGATGAAAGCTGGCATACGTGATATTTGACCCTTCCAAGGCTTTTATGGGAATTGGGGGTGACACTTTTCCTTGTTTTGAACATCTCATTTGCAAGAGAGTGATCACATATTGGACTTCACAGGTCATAGTGGGGCTTCACTAATCAACTTAGCCATATGTACTCAGAAGTAAGTCCCAGTGAATTAAATGGAGTATGCTTTCAAATATCTGGGTATATGAATGCAGTATTAATGGGTCAAACTGAATGAAAGGACCTTACCTTGCATACTTCAGGAAGAAAAAGTGCAGTAAAAGGCAACCCAGTGATCCAGGCACTGGGACATCTTCCCTGCAAAAGAAGGTTAAAGCATTTTGGGGCTTTTTCATTTTGTAAAGAAGATGCCTAATGGTATGGAAAAATAGAGCAGTCTGGCTTTGGATTTCAGTGCTCACTGGCATCAGCCAGCATTCTGGGAGATGTAGTCTAAAACATTTAACCTGGACAGCACCAGGTTAGGGAAGACAGAACCAAGGGGGCATGTCAAGACAGACAAAAATGAAACAATTACACATAAATTATGTTTCCACAATGACTCATGGAATTCATCTGTACAAGGTGAGGTGATGGCCACCAGTTTACATTACTTTAAAAGAAGGTGAGACAGATTTGTGGAGTCCATTGGTCTATTAGTGACTACCACTCACAATAGCTAAATGGAAGCTCCTGATCTGGAGGTAGATCAGTTTCTTGCAGTACACTGGTGTGGTGACGGGGGAACCGGGGAAGGCTATTGCCTTTCATCCCTGTTGGTAGCTGTCCATGGTCAGAAGCAGTTTGCTGAGCTAGAGAGATCTGATCCTCCAAGATTCTCCTTACATTCATTGAGTTATGTTCTTACATTCATTGAATAATCTGGGGAGCTTGCCACTCTCCAGACTACAGACCCCAGCATCCCACAAAATGGTCAGGGATCATGAGAGCTGTAGTACAACAAAGTATTCCACATTCCAGGTTTAGAAAGAATTTGTGCACGTCACAAGGATGTCTGATCAAGCTGTTCTCCTCGCTCAAGGAACCATGTCCACTATGTGCCACTCTCCTAGGCCCATCGCCTTTTTTCTGGGCAAGGCTTATGTGCTTAACAGCTGCATGGCTGACTAACAGAAATCAAACAACTGTATTTTCCACTAACATTGAGGTACACTATGATGAAAGTGTCCTCTGTCGGTAATGCAGCAGTTGGAGGCAAAACGCTCTGCTGGAAAAAGGTGGCTACCTGAGCTGTTCCCCACCATTCACACACTAACCCCATCTGCTTTATGCCTGCATATTCATTCATTTCCCATAGAACATGCTGTACCCCTCAGATTACCTAGTAAAGGAAGCAAAGTCAGCAGTGAGAACTGAAAAGTACCTCAGAGCACCCTGCAAAGTGAAGATTTCACAATTGGCCTGCCTTGTGTCCAATCAAGAGCCTATAATTTATTTGATTTTGCTTTTGATTGCAGCTGGAACTCAAAACAGTTTTCTCTGTATGCTCCACAGACATAACAGATCAGGCCTTTTATGTGCCCTCACACACACTCACCCTATGAAGAGACACGCAAGCTGTTGTGAAATACACAAATATCAAATTCCACCATGGACTTGAAGAAGCTTAACAGTACAATGAAAATGCTTTTTTAAATGGACAAAAAGGTATTCCTTTAAAAGAAATTTTAAAGACTATTGAATGATTATTTCCCCTGAAAAAATATCTTGAAAATGTAAAGAACATTTATGTTCAGGAAGGACATGTTTTAATCCTTTCTTAATAGGCACTAACAATATACAGTATTATTGTGTTGGGATGACTCTCACAAATTAAAAACCTGAAAATTGTTCCTAAATAAATTTTCATGCTTTCTAGCATGCAGGTGTGCACATGTGCAGGACAGATCAGGTGTTTGTATCAGAGTGTAGGACATTCCTGGCTGGTCAGCATTAA
This sequence comes from Varanus komodoensis, assembly GCF_004798865.1. Classification (NCBI taxonomy): domain Eukaryota; kingdom Metazoa; phylum Chordata; class Lepidosauria; order Squamata; family Varanidae; genus Varanus; species Varanus komodoensis. The sequence continues at coordinate 3,152,290 of NW_025335548.1, forward strand.
GCCCAGGCAGGCTAATCACATTTGCAAGCATTATCTATGAAACTGGAGTGGCCAGGGATTGAGAAATCCCTCACCAGAGCTCCCAGCCTCCCAGGTAAATGTAGGTGCTACCTTAATTCAATGTAGCAATCAACACTCACAGCTGGAATTCCAAACCAATGGACATCTGCCCTCACTGATAGATGTGAAAGGATGATTTGAAACAAGGGAGTAGAAAGATTTAAAAAGGTAACAAAGAAAATTACTTAGCCCAAAGGAGAGGAGGGGCTAAGATCAGATAGCACAAGGTGAGAGAAAAGGCAGGATGGCCAAATACTGACTCAATGACTTCCTGATTGTTAATTGACAAGCTTGGCAGAACAAAATGAGCCTATTGTAGCTCACCAGGGGCAGGGCTGGATTGGGAAGAAGGGCCGGTGTTGGAGCAGCACAGAGTAGGCAGGCGGAAAGATTGTAACCTCCCGGTACCCCAGCCAATAGAGGGAAAGGAGGAGGGAGAAGCAGCCAGGAGCAGGGTTCAAAAGGGGTGTGTGAACATGTGCTCAGGTGAACAGGAAAATGGGAAGGAAACCATTTTTTCTGTTCCCTTTGTTGCAATAAAGTTTTAAAAAGAACTCTCTGCAAGCTCTGGATATTTTTTTCTTTTCTGACGGAAAGAGTGATTTTAGCATCACTACCTGGTCAGCAAAGGTATAAAAGGGGACTCCACCATATGCTCTGGGATGATTGCCCTTTTGCTTGTGTTCAGAGTTATTCTCAAGAATACAATACAGTTTTGTTCCCCTCATTCTTGTCATACTTGATTGGGTCCTTCAGAACTTTCTTTGCACCCCTGTGAATGCCGGCCACTAGACTCCCTTTCAGCTTTGATCTGGTTGCATCATCTGTGACAGCGCTATTCATACTTGCCCCTTGCTCTTCCCCAGTAGCTGGCTGAGTGCTTTTCAAACTGGGAATCTCCTGGCACTATATCTTGTTTTGAGAATGGGAGATCCTGGCTCTGACTGTTAATTTTGTTTGTTTCATTTTGGATTTTTCATCATAGTGTTTTCAAACTTCTGTGTTGAATCATAACAATTGCTATTATGGTTTTGTTCTATTAAATTGTTGTGTATGTCTTTTAAATTTCTGTATGTTAACCTTTTTGAACTGCCCAGTGAGCCTCAGCTACTGGGCGGTAGAAAAATAAGCAAACAGACAAGGGCTTGTTCTTCTTATCCTGGAATACACCTGGTGGTTCTAGTAAGGCAGTACTAGAACATCCAGTCAAGAATACGAAAAGGTAGGCATTATTCAAGGTAGACAATGATTACCTTGTCTGAAGGTTAGCATTATTCAGATAAAATCTGCGCAGTTGCTTTCCTCACAAGGAAGATATGAGGTGGATTACAATGTTGAGTACTTCTCCAAGTTAAAATATTCCTTCCTGTAGTTACTTTGGCAAACTGCCTATGTAGAAGTAAGCTGCTGACTCCAGCTGAATTTACTCTACCTTCGGTGCCTATCAGGTTTCAGCTTTAGAAGTCATGTCAAAGTTTAATTTGACATGAAGTCATTACTGCTCTTTAAAAACAAATATTCTGGACTGATTTCTATGGCAGACATTTTGCAATTCTCAAATACATTTTCTAGCTTGTGCAGCTTTTACTGTCCTTGTAAAGTACAAAAATATCTTTCCCTATGTAGAATGAGGATAATTTCCAAGTAAGCCTTTGGCAATATTGCTGAACAAAACTGAGATCAGGTTAAGAACAAATTGGCTTTGTGTCTCTCCCTGTGGAGCTTTTTGGGAGAAGGGGGAGAATGGTGATTCAGCAGATAACACCAGGTCAAAACAAGGACAACTTGTTTCCTTAAGGCCTGAAGGTTGAAAGAAAGACAGACAGACAAGCAAAGCCCCAAGGCATGAGGTACATGTAAGGGCTTTCAGAACTGTTCTTAGCTCAAGAATCCTCTAAGCAATTATTGCCATGAGCTGCTGGAGGCAAAACAAGGTCTGAGTTTGAACATCTTTTTATGTATAGACTACTTTTCAGTTATATATTTATGTATTTCTGCTCAATCTTCAGGGAAAGCAGTGCTTTTGCATGACAGAAGTAACATCTCTCCTCTTAATTTAAGCAACATTTAATTCATGCCACTTACATTTTTGAAATGTTACATTTAATATGTGCCCTTTCCAAATGGAGGTTCAGGTGACATCTTGAATCACCTGCATGATGGAACCATGCTTAGCACAGAAATGTGTCCTACAAAGCAGAGCGGAGTGTGCCATTAGATCAGCAAGGCGGATCTCCTCCCCCCCTCAATTTCCATCTTTCCTGGGAAAGAACTTCCATATGTTCCCATACCTGGGATGTTCTGGAATCATAAATGTACTCCCAAGAGTGTAATACTTTATGTAAGTTCATTATCGATCAGGGTAATGACCACATATAGTGCCAAAATGAGACGCCCAGTCTTGGCTAGTATGCACCTTGACCTTAGGCAGGAAGGCATGGTTTGTTCCTGTATTGTAGGCAGCAAAATATTTTGAACTGGTCCGGCTGCACATACTACACCCCCACCCCTTATCTGAAAGGAGCAGCACAATCTTATGCATGTCTACTCAAAAGTCAGCCCCAGTTTGGACCATTTGGACCATTTCCAGGGAGATGGGTATACATCTTAAACCTGCTTACTAGGGGATTTGCCATTGGAAAATAGGACATATTTCTGAGCAGGCATGCATAGAATTGTATGTAAGGCTGCAATCCTGAGGCTCTTTAATGGGAAGTAAGTCTCACTGGATTATTTTGTAACCGTGCTTAGGATCACACTCTGCATTGTCAATCCCACGTGCACTCCAGTAGGAAGTATTAGCAGTCAAGTTCAGTAGAACTTACTTCTGAGTAACCGGGCATAGGATGGATATGGTTCATAGTGTAGCCAGGCAGCCTGACCTTATGCCTATCCTGTGGCCAGAGGTAGATCCCACTGAATTTAATAGGAAGCACTTCCTAGGAAGTGCCCTTCGCACTGCAGCACAGCACCATCCCACTGGCGTTTAGTGAGCTCAGTGGGATGTTCTTTTGCATCTGTTGCAATATTTTGTCCATAATGTGAAGCGATCCTGCTTAGATTCCTATTCAAAGCATCTGTCAACTACTGCTAACAGGAAGGTGTTCAGGAACTGCAGATGCACAGTGCAGTTGCTACTGACCAGGTGACCCTTGGGCCTTGAGGCTTCTCTGCAGGAGGCATTTGGCCTGCCACTTTACTGAGGCATTTTCTGCTCTCTTTGTGTGCTTTTGCTGCCCCCGTGTGCTTCTGGATAAATGGGATCATTCAGTAATATTTAAAAGTTAATATGTGGCATGAGCAAATGAAGGAAACTTGTTATACAAAGCAGGTCTCTGTGCTTAGTTTTCAGAAGGTTAAGCTCCAACTGTCACCCACAAGATTCATTTTCCAAGTCATTGTAAGCTGTAGGCAAGGCTGTGAGAGCAATGCTCTTTGTAGATGTTTATGCCTCTTCTGGTGGGTTCACTCAGCTGCAACTGGCAAGGCAGAGGTGATGTCATAGGACTCCTTTTGCCCTGTTTTACCTGTGACAGTTCACTGACATATGCAAAACAATCTTCCATATGGTGGTCTTCCAGTGATGGGCTTGCATGTGTGAACCAGCCTTTAGATTCAAACTTTGTCCCACTCAATCTTCTTTTTGCCCCTTTGCTCTTCCTCTCTTTTTTTGTAGAATTAGGAGAGCAAAGGTACCATGCTGAAACACCACAATAGGGTTCAGATGACACAATTAGACCATCCTGCACAAGCAACCATTGTGGTTTCTTGTGTCATCCAACCCACTCTATAAATGCTGAACTTTGAAATGAAATGCTCACTGTTCATTGCATTCCACAACCCCGCTAGATTTTTTTTTTCTGGCCAATAATAAGCCAGCATTCTGGGACGACTGAGCAGGTGGCTTTTGCGCCCCACTTGAGGCACTCACAACTGGATTTCAGAAATAAAGTGAATAGAGAAATTTCCAGTCTCTGTTAATTAGGATTATGCAGAAGGCTGTGTTGGAGGACCCAAGGAAATGTGGGTCTGATGATGGTAGTGTTAAACAAATGAGTTACAAGGAGACCCAGTTATAGCATAAAATGAAACTGAAGGCACTTGACTTAGGGTCAGTCTACTCACTTATGCTCATTTTATCATATGGAAGAAAGGTTTCCTCAATCTGTCCAGAATGTCCTTTAGGAAATGATTACATTCTTGGTGTCATCATGATATGAGAGTTCCCAATAGATGGTGCTGCAGCCTCAGAAAATGACGATCTCCTTGCCTTCCTGGTTACTTTTGTATATAATCATGATTTACTGGCTATTCAGATACATACAAAAATCTTGACAATTCATGACAGCAGTTGTGACTCAATCACTTCTAATATTCATGATGCTTAAAAACAACTTGATTCACTGTACTGTATGTGTGGGTGGGTGGAGGAAAGGTTGGGTACACTTAGCATTTTGACTGTGCAGCCATATGTACTGGGAATCTAAAATTGTGCTCGAGTGTGCATTCAGCTCAGTGATACCCTTTTTCTGTTTCCCACTGTGTCCAGTGGAAGGAGAAAGGCCTCTCTTCATGGAGGAGATGTGGCTAGCACTTGGAGGAGCATTCCCCCCAGGTGCTGGACGAGTGCCTTCCCCTGCTGTGCTGCTCCGAGTGGTCTAAAAGAGCCCAGCCCCACAGAGACACAGCACCAGCACAGGTTGATTAGGAAGGACCTGACATTCTCTGTTGACCCCACACCTGCTCAGGGTTCCCTCTTCCCCCTGAGCTTAGCTGGAATTCTCACAGCCCCTGTGGCAGATGACTTCCCCCCACCACGTATTGTTCCCTGTAGTAATGCACAACACTCTGGGGCAGCTTGCTCTTGGAATAGGCATTTAAGACCTATTGGCTTTGCAAAAGACCTGCTCCCGGCAGCAACCAAAACTGCTCAAAGAAGTTTGCTGATATGGAACTTCTCCTTGAAGGGGTGGTTATGGGAAGGTTCATGAACTCCCAAACGGAGCCCTGTATGGCTCACCACCCCAGTGAGAATGGAGTGTGGGGTATCAAGGAGATGGCCAGTCTGGCTGGTGCTTGGAAGGAATGTTCCCCCCAGTGCCAGCGGAGTCTCTTTCTTGCTGCAGATGGAGACACAGCTCTGTGCTACTCTCCTCACACAGAAAAGAAAAATGGGCAGAGACACTGGGCGACTTCACGGGAGGAGGCAGGGCTTTGGAGTGGTGCTCCATCCTCCTCATGTCATCTGGCCAGCAGGAATGAGGGGAGCAATCCAGCCCCAGACCAAAAAGCTCCCCACTTTTGGCTTTCATTACTGCAAAATAAGACCCCAGTCCTCCAGGGAAGTTAAGCTTGGTGGGAGAGCATGCCAGGATGGCTAAAGACAAGTCAGTCACCAGGTTACAACACAGCCAGCCAGTCACTGGGTTGTTCACTCAACAGGACAAGCTGCCAGTGCTTATAAACCACAGTGGGTTGCCATGTGTTGTGGACTAAGAATGGGTTTGTCGGGGTGGCTTATTTTTGGCTTAAAAGGTACCCTGGTTCCCATGCACCAACACTTGCAAAGTTCTTCGTATTCAGAAGAGAAAAAACTTGACATTAAAAGAAAGATCCATGTGGGAGAAGGCAGAATGGATTGGCTAACCCCACGTCAAGATGAGCAGGCTCCCCCTGCTCCTTCATGGTGTGCTCTCCCTCCTGCAGGAGCACGGCTCCTCCCTTGGCCCTCAGTTTGGGCGAACCGGTGCAGTGAGGGGAGGGCTATTATCCCCATCCAACAGGTCTGCTCTGTGGGGAAGCCAGGCCCCTCTTAAGTCCTACAGGGCTGAGGTAATACCGAGTGAGCTTTCTTTGTTACAGCCCGTCAGCCGCAGCCTGAGAAGGGGCTTTCAGCAGAGAACAATGCTGCTGTGTCCGATGGCAGCGCATACGGCGCCCTGCCGTGACAGTCTGCTAAATAACATCCTTTTAATAGCTGTGTCTATCTGTGGACCTTTCCTTTAATATATAGCTCGTTCCAGCTGTAACAGACACTTAAACTCTATTCAAAAAATCATATTTGAAATGGTTTCTGAACCTGGTTCGTAAATCTGGTTTATAAATCCCTCCTTTATAGAGGTGCTGGGTCATTCTTTTACATTCTGCCTGCGAGAGATTCTTTGGTCATGTGGAGTGCCTAGATTAGGGTGCAGAACCTCCCACCTGAGCCTCCAGATCTTCAGGGGTCACAGAAGGCCAGAGGCCTTTCATTTGTTTTCAGCTCCTTTGCTTCCAATAGGAATTGTTCAGCCTAGGAATTGTTTCATCCCTAGGGTTGGGATGAAACCTGGCCAAATTCATCCCTCGGGCATTCACAGACTTCCTCTTGTGCTTCGCCTGGACTTGGAAAGCCAGCAAAGCTGGGAAGAGGTCTGTAAACACTTGGGGGATGAAAGCTGCACAACTGGCACCCTTCTTCTGAGTCGGGCACAGCAGCGCAAAGCCTGCTGCAGGTGGGGCAGAAGAGCCCTGTGCAAACGACCTTCTTCCACATCAGATGCAGCAGCACAAGCAGCTGCCGTGCAGGGTGTGGAAGCGGGGTGCTGCTTGCATAGCATGTGGGGCTCAGTTCTTGGCAAGTGCCCCGCAAGTGCGAGCATGCTCACCAGGAACTTGGACTCATAGCCACTACAACGCTATGGGAGTCTGGAGAGCTGAGCCCAGGGAACCCGAGATTCTCACACCCCACCTTGATTCCTCACACATCTATCCTTCCCTCATTTGAAACACTCTGCGTTGCTCCCCTAGGTTTAAGTACCAGAAGCTTTAAGCTAAGCTATACTGTTACTTCTTTCCTACCTGTAAGGCCCTGGCCTTTTCTCTTAGCACCACTCCTTTTGTGCTTGGTCGCATCCCCAGCTGGCACATGCCCTTCAAGAGCACCTCCAAAAGGGAATTCTGCCCATGGGCTGAGAGCAGTTCTGTACCGCCGGCCTGTGTCATTCCAGCTCCATCCTCACCTGCGCCCCGGTCTACTTAAGGCGACTCTCTCGACACCTTTCAAGGCTCCCCAGGCCTGCTGCTTACCAGCAAGTGAGTTTGCTGTAGAAGAGCTTTTTGTTGGTGCTGAAAACTGTGGGCCCAAAGGTGGCTTTGTGTGTTCAGGCTCAGACCTTTGGGAAGGTCCCTTGTCCTTTGATACACTTGCCAGGCAGCCTTCTTGTGGTACGGCCGAGGACGGCTTCTCAAATTGCCAAATGTGCTCCTGGCCCAGAATAGAGTTATACATTTTTTAAAAAGCTGCCTTGTACAAAGTACAGGGTTCATCCAGCCCTGTATTTCTTCTTCTGATTGGCAACTACTTGCCAATGTTTTGGCAGAACTCTTGGGGATACCTAACCTTGCAATCTGAGAACTCTCAGCCAGAATCAATAAGGACTGAACTTGGAAAAGTGGGCTGCACACAGAAGGCCCCCAATTCAGTCTCTTGGCAACTCTGATTGGAACGATTATGCAAGAAGCCTTGGACTGGGGCTATGGAGAGCACTGACAGTTGGAATAGGCTGTCTTGGATTGATGGGAAAATAATCTGGTTTGGCCTAAGCAGCTCCCTGTGCTTTTGAGACTTTATAGATGCCAAACTGTGCACTGTAACAGTTTTTCTGATCCCTAGAAGCTGAATGGGCTGTGTGCAGCTGCTCAGTGCTGCCTGTTTCCATTCCTTCTATGCAGCAGGGCAAAGCAGGCTGCCTTAAAGGATGGGATTTACGAGACAGTAACAGGGATAAAATTAGAAAGGATGGGAAAGCCAGGGAAAGTCAAGCTTGCTGAAATTCTCTAAATTTCACTTCAAACCTTGGCTTGGATAATTCCCATTCTCATTTGTGACTTATTATTTTCCTCTATTTGAACAGGAAAGCCACATTTTCAGATGGGAAAATGTGATTTTTTCAAAAGTGTGCATTTCCCCCACATTAATTAAAACATTTGCACAGTTTTAAATTGCAAATTCAAATCCAGAAAAATTTTCTGAGGACATGTGTGCCTGTTCAGGTTTGCAGATGGGGCATTTACAGTAATTATGAACGGAAATGAAATTCTTGTTCATTCCTAGCAGGAACGGATGCAGTATAATGTGTGAGACAGACTCCACATCATCCTTGTATTCCTATTCTTTTGCCAAGATAACAGTTTCTGGAAACTACTGTTATTTACTAAGTGCATAGTTCTCACTTTCCTGTATCAGGGAGTTTACACAGAAAAGGCAAAACTCCTTTCGCTGTGTGCTGCTACATTCTGCAAAGCGACTGTCTCTCATTGCACACAGAGAAATGACATCAGGGAAACTCACCATTAAGGCTGACGGTGATGTACTTGGCAGGAATTCAATGTGTTCTGCAATTCTTTCTCAAGGGGAAGAAGAGCTGCATGCAATGATGGGCATTTCCCACAAGATGGCAGTCATATAAAGAACTACTGTACTTGGAGAAAGATATATTTTTCCATGCCTTCTGGGCTATATGTTAATTTACTTCCTTGTCACGTTTACATTTTTTAGGGCTTTCAAGAAGTGCTTTGGGTACTTTCATGCACAATGCTTGTAGGGTGGATCAAACTGAACCTGGTCGCTGTAAGACTGAAGTGCCAGCTTTCTAATCATCCCCCACCCCCCTTCTCTGAGGGAACCTCCTGATCTGGGAGGGTCCTGCATGGAACAAGGTGCAACATGGCACATTACACACAGAATAGCCCAGTTCTGAAAGTCAATACTGACCTTGACCTGCATGCTAGATGACCGATAGCTATAGTTAAATGTGATTATATCCACTGTTACCGCAGATTGTGCAATAATTCTGCCAGTACTAAACAGTTACCAAAAATTGCCATGTATCTGGGATCTGCAATGTGGTGCCCATGGGCACCGATGCCCACCCTGGATACCTCTCTTGCATGGCTCCCTGTCCATCCTGATTTTTATTTAAGATTTTAACCTTTTAACTGGGAGGTTGGCATGCTGTTGAGCAAAGGGCCACTGTCCACTACCATCTTCATTTAAGTTCGAAAAGGTATTAGAAGTCAGAGCCCGGCTCAGCTTTGTATTAATCTCTTGGACAAGGTACTTTTCTTTTAGTTTCACCAGTTTACCTTCTAAGAAATGAGTGTTTTGTCAGCAGGTGTGGCATCACGGCAGGAACTTTCTGAATGGGTGAGCCTTCCCATGGCATGGTCTCGCAATTCCAAATGTGCCCACCAAGTCAAAAAGGCTGAGGATACCTGTCATATATTCATTACTTAAAGCACAATTCAGTGTCAAAAGCCAGATGGAGAAATTGTTCCATACAAGTGTATAAGCAGAAAATGTTTGGCTCACGCTGATATTATATAGAGAAATACTCAACATCAAACCTAGCAAAGGGATTTTTTTTCAGAGCAAATGAATTTCAAGAACCACAGTTACGAGATATTTTCACACCCAACTTTCAGCTACCAGAAAGCGGCCAGTTCCTCTATGTTAGCATTTTGCCACTTCCTTCACCCTCTCCGTGAGTGACATCATGGGTGACCTCCATATGCCCTGCATGTATGCTTTCTCAGATACATGCAGGCCATTCATTGTTATTCAAAGGTGAGGAAATTCACGCACATGCTCAAAGACTGTCTTGTCTGTATCATTGCCTCCAGTTGGACAGGGCTGAGCTGTGATTCTCCAAATTAAAACAGGTTCAAGAGCCAAGCCTTGGTTTCAGTTCAGCTTTGGGATATTCTTTCATAGGGCATGGTGGGTGGTGAAGGATACTAGGCACAGGGTTTGCAGCTGTACAATTCAGTGAACTCCAAGCTCCCAGCTCTGTGTAGCAGGACCTCCCTTGTACCAGTCTGAAAGATGGTCTGCAGTCCATATTACACTAGTGAAACTCTAGCATGAATTGAATACAAACTGTTAACATACTACTCACAGCAAGTCAAGGATCAGTCAAGGAGCTTCTTGACTCATATGGTTGTTGGAACTGAGGACCGTGTGAATCCTGAATGTTCATGGAACCTTTGGGTGCAAGTCTGTGCAGAGTAAGTCCTACAGCTGCAGCTGGGGACCCCCCCCCCCATACACACACATGCCAGGAGTGGGCAACACATGGTCCTGCCATCCTCTGGCACTGGCTACCTTGTCCTGCAGCTGAATTCAGAGGCCAGTAAACCAAAAAAGTTTTAAATCAAAATATTGGCCATATTAGTACCACAGAGAGCTAAAATGGGTTACATTTCACTTGTTTTGAAGCTAAATTTGACTGCACTTTGGCTAGAAGCAGGCCCACAGGAGAGGGCTTAGAGGTTAAAATAGGCCAGTTGCTCATTCTTGTTCTAAAGTGTACCGGAAGAAATGCTGCAGTTGAGGAGCAAAGAACTTTAAAAGGATAAAGAAAGGGAATACTCCATTGAGAATTTTGGACAAACAGGCTCTCAGTCCCAGAAAACTGGAAACCAGTGAAGGAAAAGGGAATATAGAACCAGTTACACTTCAAAGGAAGGAAAATAAAAACTGTGCAGCTGGTGACAGATTTGGATCTGAAGGTGGAAAAGGAATAGATGGCTCAGCTGGAAATGGACTTTGATGTTGAATTACACAAGGTTTAAGAACGGGAGCTTTTAAAAATGGCACCAGCTGTTAGAGATGCTGGAAAGTAATGAAGAGGCTGAATGGGGCTGCGATCTCTTATTATTTGAGAAGCAGCAGTGCTTGGTAAGTCACCTCTGTCAAGGGAAAGGGGTGGCATTTAGGGCCGTGAACTAAAATAGTTTGTGGGGGAAATAACTTGCCATGGGGCAAATAAAGCAGTTCTGGACAGTTACTTGAGAGCTTGCTCTCATCACTTTTCTGATTAGGGCAGGGGTGGGAGATGCTGGAATTTGTATTTCCACACATACTGAAGGCACCAGGATAGGGAAAGCCTGTGAAGGGAAGAAGGTGGATGCCCTTGCTCCCGGCACCGCAGGCTGGGATAAAAAATTGCTTGGGTTGAGCAGTAGCCCAGCAAGGTAGGCTGCCACTACCGCTTACATCCATCTCAGCCTGTGCCAAGTGGATCTCAGATCTTGCAAGACATCCTGCCAGGGCCATGAAATGGGAGTGGGGGAACTGGTGCACTCTCCTTCTAAGGTACAGGACTGAAACCTTCAAGAGTAGCAGTAACTAAGAAGATGACTCAGGAGGCAATTCAGGTGAAGCACATGCAACTACCTGGAAGGGGATTGACACTTGGAGTCCGTTCCGTTTAGCAGGGAGTGCTGTCATGATACTTACGCAGAACACATTTACCACTGCTGGGGCTCACGCTAATGAATGCAGCACAGTTTCCCCCATGCTGAAAATGTGCTCTTGTCTCACACACAAATGCACTCGTGGGAGAAGTAGGAGGAGCTAGAAAGAGGATGCATGCAGGGAAAAGGCTCTTTTTAATGTTCTTTTTCCCATCCATTAGCTAGGCACAAATACAAAGGAATGAAGAGGCAGAGATTTTTTTAAACGAAAAAAAAAGACAACTGCTCCTATCTCCTCCCAAAAAATAATGGAGATGGCAGAGAGAAAAAAGGGAGGCTGAGGCAGGCCTTGCTGCCTCTCTCCCTCCACCCAAAAGCCATTCCTCAAAGCAACATCAGCTCCTCTCTCATGCTACTGGAGTCAGTGTGATTTACTTCAGAGTAGGCATGTATATAAGCATCACTGACTATAGGGTTAGGTTGAGACCTAATGGGATCCGTCCCTCTAGCATTTGTGGGCTTCTTCTCATGTGAGGCCTGGCCTTCCAAAGCAACCTGAGCTGAGAGGAAGTCCTCAATCACGAGTGCAATAAAGGTTGAACAAGCAGCATCCTTCTGCGTCAGGTTGCTGCACTGGCACAGAAGAAGGACACGGCTTGCACAGTGGTTGTGTGGGGCTGGATTTCTGGTGAGTGCCCCATGATTACAGGTTCTGCCCACCAGGAATTTGGACTTGGGGCTGAGGTAAAGCGAACTGAAGTCTGAGTAGCTGAGCACAGGGAATCCCGTGGGTTCTCACTCCCAGGATGTACTCCTCACACATGCCTGATAGAAGGCAATGGGATATGCTCTTGAATGAGCAGCACTACAGACAGTGTGAAGTTGCTCCTTACAGAGGAGAAGAAAGGGGAAGCAGCACAGCATTTACTCTCTAGGGCAGAGAGAGAGGGAGAGTGGGAAGAAAGGAACTGCAGGTTGATCGAACTTCTCTCTTTCTTAGAGTCTTTCTGTTTTGTTGAAGGCCCAACAAGGCACTTCCTCTTGCAGCTCTGCTCCACCCCAGCCTCCCAAAACCTCACGTCCTTTCCACAGAACGGGACTGTAGGTGTTGCACACAGTGGAGTATGTCCCCCCGACCCAATGCAGCATTAAAAAAACGCCATGCTAAAAGTGGACTGAAGAAATCTCAGCTGTAATGGCAGAAAAAATGATTTGGGGAGGTTTGGAATGCCATGCGACACATTAGGGTAGGTCCTCCCTATAAGAGGTGGTAAATTTATTTACCAAGGGGGAAAGGGGATAAATGCAAGAACTTAAGTTGGAAACAATACTTCAAGGCAAAAATAACAACTCTTCTTAGAACTGTGGTTACATATCTAGACCTCCAGGTCTTCAAACATAGTCAGGTCTTCCTTCTTCAAACAGAAGAAATTGTTACTTTGCTGAAGAATATGTCATTCAAGGTTTCTAAGTAGCCAAGAAGATGGAATAACTCCAAATTAAGCTACTGTACTGCAAATATCTGTAGATTCGATTGACTTTCATCTTAAGACAATGGAAACTAGAGTAAAAAACTTGGAAGACAGTCTACAATGTCTGCCTCCCACCACACAATCTCCACTCGTTTCACTTTCAGAAGCCTCCTCCCGGAGGGCTACATTGAGACTGCTTGGCTTGCCTCAGCAGCCCTTGGAGACAAGGTTGATAGACTCGCGGGATTTGGTCCTGTGTCAATTTTTGGAACCTACAGAAGGTTTTCATCTTGGTATTGATGAAATATCTTTGCTACGGGTCAACATACAAGTGCATTGAATATATGGATCATATTCTTGGTCCTACCTGAGGCGTGAGAGAGAGATCTGTTGTGTACATAAATGTTCTAGTACAGGCAGTCCCTGAGTTTTGAATGTTAGAGTTAAGAACAACTTGTACTTACGAACAAACTGCCATAGAGCCTATGATCTTTAAAAAATATTGTGGAAAATCACCATCACCATAGAGAGAAGAAGCAGAAGGGAGGAGAGGTAGATCTCTGAAGTATGCTTTCCTGGCCTTCCATCTGGAGAGGGAAATCTCTCTGGCATCTCCTTGCTGCAAAGAGGAGCCTCGCTGGTGAGTTTGGGTGGTGGAAAAGGGCTAGAGCTAGACATATTGGCACTTTTTCCACTTTTACAGGGTCCTGCATCCCTAACCCCATAAATGTGGAGGGCCAACTATACTTGATCTGGCTTACACACAAATTTGACTTTTTCTCAGAAATGGAACTTCTTCATAACCTAGGGGCTGCCTGTACTCCAGTTTGAAAAGATGTGTTTTTACTGACCAATAAGTTTGTCATTACATTTGCTTATTCATGCCAACACCAGTCTCTGGGTAGAGGCAGGGCCGTATGTAAGAAGTGCTTATGTATCTCTTCCCAGATACCTGCATGGGGATGTGCCAGAAGGACGATTGCAATGCAGTTGATCAGGATAAGAAAATTTCCCTTAATACAGAATTATTGGATGTGGAACCAGCAGTCCTCCAAGACGGTCTTACACTATAATTCCCAGCAGGTCCAACTATTTATGCCAATGGTCAGGAATGATGGGAGGAGTAGTTCTATAACCTCTGAAGAGCCATGAAATGCCCACCCTGATTTAAATTCTGATTTTTTTAATGACAAAAATCCAACAAGTGAATCCAATCAACCCATTTATGTCATTACGTTTTGGTAAATGTTTAAAGATGGTTTAAATAGATTGCCTTATTCTGAGGTCATTGAATCACTGCCGCTTGCTACCTTGCATAGGTGGGACATGCTAATCAAGGAGAACTTCCCTTGGTCTCTAATGGTGTTTGTACTCCTGGTGTCCCAGCTAGCACTAGTAATGTTGGGCTAACACACATTCATGCTGGCCCACAACTACCACAACAGAAGATGTGCTGGCAAATCCCATTCTTCCTGCTTTCCTGGTTACATGGTGCAAGCATTGATTTTTGCTAGCACAACATCATTAGCAGTAGCACTGGATCCTACCTACTGGCTTTGGGTGAGTTGTGCCATATCAGTTGTGACCAGATCACATGCATTTCACATTCACTTAGGAGATGCAGTAAAACTCAACAACCAAATATCTTTGTTAGCACTGGCTCCAGGCCAGGACTGTACTTGGGAAATCTCCGAACCTATCGAGTCTGAATCATAGGCAGTCAGGCCAAGCTGAAGGGCAAAGCCTGGAGTTAGAATCAAAAAAGAAACTCAAGCACCTCTGTCTGAGGAAGGTCTGTACTAGGTAAGTCTATCATCTGAGATCTAAGTCTCCTACTTCCACAAGCTTTACGGCATGGGTCCTCAAACTACAGCCTGCGGGCTGGATCCAGCCCACCATGCCCATTGATCCGGCCCGCCATAGTTCGCCATGTGTGCATGCGCACACGCATGTGCGTGATGTGGTGCCAGCTTGCTTGCAAGGAGATCGTTTTGGACTCGCTTGGAGAAAAGGATCTCCTTGCAAGCAAGCCAGCACCTTGGGGCCAGGTTGCTCACAAGATCGTTTTGGACTCGTTGGGAGAAAATGATCCCTTTGTATACATGCCCCTGCCTTTCTGCGCATGTGCGTGCCCGCCCCCTCACCAGCCCAGCCCACCCGCACTGCCCACCCCTGGCACCTTTCAACTGGCCCCCTATTCAAAAAGTTTGAGGATCCCTGCTTTAAAGTTTGGATGGGACAAGCGAGGACGCTTGTGTAATTTTCCAGTCATCCCGTGCTCTCATAATAATCATGCTGTATCATCACAATGTGCAATATCCTATTGGGTCATTCTGCAAGTGGGACTGGGGTCCTCTTCTGATTCTGGTCCTCAAGCGGCACCCACTGCTGGATTTAGTATTTCCTTTATGAAGCCCCCAAGTTAGAAGAAATGCTAATTTCTGAATCAGGACAGGTTGGTGTAACTCCCTTATGGGAGCTCTGCCGATCTGCCCCATTGTGAAAATGTGCATTTCCACTCATTCCCCATTCCCAGAGGAACCACTAAATCCCTGTTGGGTAAGTGGCAAGCAGAGCTTGTGGAACGGGGCTGGCAGTTGCTCCCACTTGGGTAAAGGGCCGCTTGGAGATAGCCTCATAGTACCAGAGAAGCAATGCTCAGAGCAGAGCATGATAATACCACTGAACCGAACCCTCCATGTGACCTGGACTGAGCAACCTTTTTCCTGCTGGGGGCTGCACTCCCTCGTGTGTGATCTCTCAGGAGCGGATGGGGTGAAGCCATCAGTGGGCGACCCCCTTCCGCCACTCCCATTTTTCCCACCCCCTCTTTCTCCCATGCAGTGGACAGTCAGGGAAGGAATGAACCAACTCTACCAGAAGTCTAAACCGATCGCATGCTTTTGCAATTAGGCCAAGGGCCGGCTTGAAATTAGATGTAACCAAACTCAGTGATCCCCCAAACGGCAGGATAATTAGAAGTTCATTATTTGTATTATGTTGTATTGATTTGGGACATTGCAGGGGACACATAGCAAATTAATATAACAACGAAGAGTTTTAGGTAGCCATTTGGAGAACGTGATTTCTATTGCTTGGCAAGAGGGGAGAGTTTTCTGCCTCAACTCTTGCACACCAATTGTGGTAATAAGTAGGTTACCCCTTGTGCCAGAGAGCAGCGTGCCTCAGCATACTAAAGTTACGTAATTTTCATACAGGAAGAGACTGCAGAACAAGGCAGAGGGGAGCGGGGTGACCGACCCTTATAAATTAAAAGTGTAATCAATCATTTTCATGGATTCCCATAGAAGAGCCTATTGTGACACTGAGATATAGGCTGGCTAAGATAAGGCTGTCTTCTCACATTTCATCACTGCACTGCCCGCTTGACTGGCTTGCAGTTGAAGTTCTGGCAGCTTAATCCTAATTTCTAAAGCAGTGTCAATCGCTATTTCTTTCCTTGGAAATGATACGATGGGGCCCATAAGTGATTTCCAGCTCAGAATACCTCTCTGCTCTCTGTTTTATACAACGTGAAACCTGAGCAGACATCCTGAACTACCCCCTGGATATCCCAAACTCCTGCGGACTAAACCGCCTCCTTAAAATGAACAATGGATGCACTTTCCTGACCGATGTGGGTGCATTAAAAAGTCACCCATTGCAATGCAGTTCTAATCCTGATTGGCACTAATGTGATTGTTCATAGCTCTTCGTCATGCTAATTGCCCTGGCTGGGGTGGGGCGCTGAATTTTAGGAGACGAGCAGAAGAGGGGCAGTCGAAGCCCGCTCTCCTCACATGCTGTTGCAATGGTGCCTCGCCTCTTGGCGTGGGGCTTGGCATTGAATTGAAAGAAAATGATGACATAATTGCTAATCCCACTGCTATTATATAGTCAGGCTCACAAAGGTCTGTAGAGCACAGCTTCACCAGAATCTTTTAAAATCCTTGCAAGGGCACTTTAACTAAGACCCAGTTTCCCCGTCCATTTCCCCAGGCACTCTTCTAGAACATAATGCATCATTCCATGGCCCATAGCACATGCTCACCGGATGGATGTATCGCCCGCTGCGGAGTGGCCCGGCTTACTTCTTACTGTTTCCCCTCAGTGTCCTCTTTTACACAGGACAGTCCTCTATCTGACAGTATGCCCCAGGAATGTCTTCCGTTTTAAAGAAGTCCCGAATGCCGAGAGCTCTCTATCCTTAAAGGTAATTGGAACAGAGAGCCTTAAGGGGGCCTTGCTGCCGTTGTCTATCAGTTGCTCAAACCCAGGCAGCAGAGTGGGCCAGGCACACAGCATTCATAAGCATCACATGCTGGGGACAGCTACCGTATCATATTTCTATTAAAATTATAATAGTTCTTTCTAAATGTAAATCAATATGTAGCAATTAGCATATGCAAACATTATGCAAATTGGTACCATCTTTCATTCCCTGTTTTTGCATTGTAATGCATTTCCTCGTCTTTGGTGATTCACAAGCGGCCACCCTGACATCAGTAGAAAACCTCTCCAAAAAAAACCAACCACCAGAAATTGAAGTGGGGGGGGGGGGGCGCGGGAATGAGTTAGGAAAGGAATTTATCAAGCCCTGGGATAAAGTACTTTGCTTACAGGAAATCCCTGGGAAGGCAGGACATTAAGGCTGGAGTGATGCTTTTCTTTGTGTGCCTGCCCTCTGCTCTCAGCAACAAAGGTCTCTGCTTTGGGGCTGGCAGTCCTCTTCTGCCACATGGCAGAGACGTCTGAGATCTTGGAAAGCAGCCTTCTTGCTGTCTCCCCACTTAGGCTGATCCTCCCCTTCCAAAATGCCTGAGGAGCCCTACAGTGTGTTTGGCCCTGGGCCTACCAGGATGTGGCAGGCCTCCTTGGCACAGGGTCTAGTCCTAACCATCCCTGAAACAGGGAGGTGCCACGTTGCAAAACATGCTCGTGGCCACTCACGCTCAGCCCTCTGAAACCTGCCCCCAGGGTAGCCAAGCATTTATAGGGGTGCAACAGTGTGCACCAAATGCACCTTCTTTTTAGCTGTGTGTTGGTTTTCAGGCCCGATTAAGAGTGGTATGGGCCATGGAGTAAGGTGCCCGTGTACCAGGTGACCAGAGCACTCTGCCGCCGCCACCCCCACACCTTGAGCCATGGACAGGGCCATTCAAAGAACTGTGGAGGAGGTCCCGTGCAAACCCCAGGTCTACCTGGGGACACCAGGGCTGGGATTCGGGGCCTGTTCCGTGCATTCCACCACTGTCCCTCCACATACATGTGGGGTGAGGGAGCACATATGCACTGGCACTCTTCTTCCGGCTCAGGGCAAATTTATTTATTTAAAACATTATATGCCATCCCTTATGCATAGCATCTCAGGACAGCTGACAATCATTAAAATCAAAATATGATAAAACAATCCAGTATAATAAATAACATATATAACCAGTAAAATAAATTAAACCAAAAGCGACTGTTAAAACATCAATATGCTTTTTTTTTTTTTAAATCACGATTGAATAAAAAGGTTTTGACTTGGCACCGAAAAGAATATAAGCTTGACACCAGGCGAACCTCATGAAATGTGGCTCTCACAAATGTGGCTCTCACGAAAATAAGACTGCCTAGTGGTGGATGGATTGGTTTGGATCTTTAATGTTCATGAGCAAAAGGGGTCCTAATCCCCACTGCAGTTTCCTGCTTGTGACAGGCTGCAATCCTTCAGAGAGAGGGCTCAGTGCTCTGGAGAGGAGCGTAGGCGGAAAGACTATACAACACATGGGACTGTCAAGTTTCCCAGTCCTCGTGGCAGAGCCAGCTTGGAGATTTGGATTGCCCTTCCTTATCCTGAAGTGCAAGTATAGCAAAGAGCATCCCCTGTGAATTATCCAAGATTCACCGATTCAGAAGGTGTCGAACTGTTTCATACACTGCCGGTGCTGGTGCCTTTCAGGGAAATTTAGCAGGCATGTGCCATCTTTCAAGTCACAAGCTGCCCTTACTGCACTGCTTCCTTGCCTAGTGTGGACAGTCTGGCCATTTGTAAGCTAGATTAACACTTCTGGCTTTAAGTATCCGAGGAGAGCCTTAAAGGGGCCTTGCAGAATTCAAGCTTGCTTGGATTCAGAGGCTTGTATCCAGTGCTACCCCTACTTAGAGCTGACTAATTGAAATGCATGGGACTTAAGTCCAGCTTGCATGAGCTGCAATTCCAGGGAAGGCAACTCAAGGCTATTTATTGCACTGACGCTGTTCATTTTTGCAGATCGCCATTTAAGAGTTTTTGTAGACAGACTCTGTTTGAGACACGTATTGTGAAATATCCTTCCCTATAGGAAGATAATGGATGCCGTAGTACCTCAAGGATTTTTCCTTTTGCATATAGGCACTTGCTGCATTACACAGATAACATGACCACTTGCAGTGCGTTCTCTATTCCTGCACTTGAAATATTAGGCCACATTTGATTTTTGCTATCAGAAGTGAAAGCGGCAGGTATTCACTTTGACTGATTTCCCCCCTGACTTTTTCAGACATGTTATAGCATGGTTAGGTTCTGCTCATCGCCAGCTATCAGGATCCAATAACACATTCACATTCCCTACCTGGACAAAAATGGGAGCTTAAAAAAATCAATGAATGATGTAGCAAAGAAGCAGATGTTAATCTTACATTTTATACAACCCACTTCAGTGGTAAGGCTTCCCAGACGCTTTCTAACCACCTTGTATAGGAAGCTTTATTGAGCAGAGCCATATTCGGGGACAGCCAGCCAATAGGAAATATGCTGTACAACCACAGTGAAAATGAGTCATTGTACCTGCTTTTCTCACTAGGGCTGGACAATTTAATAATCTTCTTTTCTCTACTGGACTTAATGCGTGTTAGCAGGGACCATTATTCCTTATGCAGCATCACTGGAAAGTGGATTTCATACAGAAAATACATCTTCCACCTTCTTCTTTTTAACTATCTCACAGAGTTTCAGTGGTAGGGCTATTGTTAGCAGACCCCTCTATTCACAGACCTCCTATTCACTTCTTGGCTTAGTACAGCAATAACTTTATTGAAACATCCACAGAATCTTCCTGATCCAATTTCTCTCTGGGAGTAGAGAACATTTGTAGGAATACCAAATTCTACCAACAGTTGGCCTCCTGCCTTTTGGCTATAACCCTCAAAATGACTTCCAGTAATGATCTAATGTAATAACATAATATGCAATATAGCTCTACAAACCCAGTAGAAGACAGTCACAAAACTCATGTTTACAAAGGGGTTGTATCCCATGGTTACATGCATGGAAGGAGCTCATAAAATCCATCTTTTTCATCTCTTCCTCCCTCCTGAAGCCCCTTGTACCCACCAAAACGCTCTCTAGAGCTCCTTAATAGTGGCATTGGCATCATATAGAGTTGCTGTGAGGAAAGAGAATTGCTAGAAATCAGACAGTGGGATCTTTTGCCTGGAGTGGCAAGTCCTACTGAGTGGACATGGCAGTTAGCAGTGCAATCCTGTGCACACTTACTAGTGAATTAGTGTGACTGTGTTTGATGGGACCTATTCACAGGGGAGTGTGCACAGGAGTGCATCTCTGAAGACCTGATTTCAAATGCTGGATTAGCAGTTGGTTCTGTTTTGACTTTGCATAGCCAGATACAAAGGATCTAAAGGAACGCTTGCGTCCATATATGCCCTCCCGCCCCTTGAGATCGGCAGCAGAGGCCCTTCTCCGGAAGCCCTCTGTGAGGGATATTAGGAGGGTGAGTATCCGGAGGGGGCCTTCTCTGTGGTGGCGCCCCACCTATGGAATGCGATCCCCAGAGAGGTCCGCCTGGCACCGTTGTTATTTGTTTTTCGGCACCAGGCCAAGACCTTTTTATTTAAAAGTTATTTTAATTGTTAATTTATGAATTGTATTCATGGGGTTTTTATGTACATGCTGAGATGTTTCCGGTTTTTTAACTCTAATTGTATAAACTGTTTATTTATGTTTATTTATTATTGTTGTAAGCCACCCCGAGGCTTTTTGCGAATGGGGTGGCATAAAAATGGTTTAAACAAACAATCAATCAAACAAACAAATAAATAAATAAATAAATAAATGCATCATCCAAATCGCAAAATGCAAGAATACCTATGAAAATAGGAAGGGTGCCTGACATTGGAGATTCAGGCAGGGTGCCAGAGACAGGCAGGGCAAGAACAAGTTTGGTTTCAGATCAATATTAGAACTAGAATTTGAGTCCTGGGCTGAAGATGCTCTGTTCTGAAGTGGTCTTGAGGAGGAGGAGGAGGAGGAGGAGGATTTTATTTACTTGATTCCTGCTGCAGTCTGTGTTTACCTTGGTGATTTTGCAAGTCTGCCTTTCAACCAAGATTGCTTCTGTGAATTGACCAGGAAAGAGGCCTCCTTTCCTTGCAAGCCCAGTGACAAGGACTGCCTTTACCTTCTTTGCCATGGCTGGTCCTTGATGTGAGTCACTTAACTATTGTAATCCCTGCATTGGTAACCACACGTCTTGAAGAGGTGCACCTGCGTAGCATGCAGAAGGTCCCAGATTCGCTTAGCACTACTGCTAATTTCATCTACAGTGGATTTAAGCTAGTTTGGATTTCTGGGGATTTACTTGTGGATTTTGCAGCAGACTAGCTTATGCTAAGTCATGAGGACAGGGTATTGGTGTTTACTTCTGAGATAGGGATTTCCAGAAATGCACACTTCCATAAATACACACAGGAACAGCATTCTTGTATGTCCTAAGAAAACCCCAAAATCAGTTGGCCTGAATGAGCAGAACAAAATATGCCTGACAATACGTGAAACACATTTGGAGTGGATTAAATAAAATCCATGCATCCTGTGTACAACAAGCAAGAAGGTGTGGTCAGCTCCTGGGACCTAGAAAACAGGCTCCTTGTTCTTTCTCATTTCTTTTTGCTGATTTTAGATCGCATGCTTACAATATTAGCAAGGACTAGATAGATAATGTATATGAATGAAATATCGGTGGGATTGCTGACCTGAAGTGGGTGGGTGCCTGAGGCCATGGCTAACCCCAGCCAGGGCGGCAGCTTCCCGCTTCCATTCCGGTGCTCCGTCCTCGCCATATTAGCTCACCTTGCAGTGGCCTTCTCCGTAGCTGCTTCTGAAGCTGGCATGGGTGTAAATCGATCATGACCCTTTCCTGAAACACAGCAGCAGCAAACATCCTGGAGAATGTTTGACACAACACTTAACTGCAGAAAAGACCTTGCTGCACAGGGTCCCCTGAAATGTAAACTCTTTCAGCAACAGTCATTAACTTGGTCAGCAGCTCAAAGGGAAATGGGGATGGGGGAAGTCTTAGGCTGGAATTTTATATTTAGGCAAACAGAGAAAGGTTTTGCTTTGCCAGGGGCTAAGTCTGATCAGCTCATTTAATGGCAAAAGGTTTTGTACACAAAAATGACTGTTGTCCTGTCATATCGAATGGTTTTGCAGAATGTGGAAACGTAGGTTATTCACGAGAGGTGCCTTAGTCTTCTGGTGACGGGGCCAAATTGTTAAGAATGCCAACAACAGTGAATAGTGCATCACATACACTGGGTTTTTTTAAATGACATCCTAAATCTTCTTCAAAGGTCACACTAATGTCTCATAAAGACCAATATGATTAATCTAGCACTGGGAAGATCCACATTCAGGCCTGGGTCAGCCATGAAGTTCACTGTCTCTCAGCCTAACCCATCTCACGAGAGCTTTGTGAGAATGGAAGGAAGCAAAGGTTGGAAGAAGCTGGGATGCAAGATTTACATGCTAACAAACACAATAACTCTTGCTGTTGTTGAAAGGTATGAGAAAATAGGAGATGAGAACATTTTCTGCACGATGACACGTTCCCCTCTGTGCTTGTGCAGCTCCTGAAACAATATTTGGCTTCAGGGAAGGAAAGAGATGAACCTGGTAGGAAGGGTTAGAGAAATTGCTCCTGGAAGGGCAGTTTTAGCAGAAAAAATGCTGGAGGGGACAGAGGGAAAAAGCCCCTCCTCTGTGCATTCATCTTCTGGTGCAGAGTGCAGGATCTCTGGCTGAATTTTGTAAAAGAATAAAATCCTGGTTCTCTCTCTCCCTCCCTCCCTCCCTCCCTCCCTCCCTAATTCATTTATGGTAGCATTTATGTTCTGCCCTTTAGGGCCTTCCCCCAGCCACAAAAACAGGAAAACACTCCCAGAATGGCTTAATAGTCCCTGCCCTCCAGGTTACAATCTAAATTTAAGACATAACACATAAGAAAGAAGGAACAGAAGTAGGTGCAGGCAGGATTTACACAATTAAATTTTTCAAAAGTCTATTTGAAGAGAAAGTGGTGGTGACATTTACTTTCTCTGCATCTCTCGCTTACAGTGCAGGTATTGGAGGGGCCTCTGGGATAGGGGGAAGGGATCAGAGGATGTGGAGGCCAGAACCTCTTGGAAGAAAAGGCAGCGAGTTGCCTGGCTGGGTTCTTTCTCCTCCTCTCCTTCTTCACTGGGTTGCTCTGTGGGCACCTGGGGGAAGCAGAAGCACTGGTAGAAAAGGAGAAGGTGGTAGATCACCTGGCTGGCTGCCTCGTCCTCACCTGTCTGCCACAGGTCATTTGCCTCCAGTCCTCCGAGACCCACTTACCTACTTGAGCTACTTATCTGCTTGTTCCCATGGAATGTTGACTATTCTTAATGGACTGAAGGGGACTTGCCATATAACCAAAGCAGGAGAGCCCCTGTGGGCTTCCCTCATTTTTAAAGGCCATCTTATACCAAGATCCAAACCTTCTGCTTCCATTTACTCTGAGGCCACAGGAAAACTTTCTGTATTTGCCTCATTATTTAACTGATGCCAGAAATAGGCATGTGTATTCAGAACGACCCTTTCTGCTTATGTAGCAAAAGCTAGCCAAAGGCAACCTGAAGGGCAAATACATTAAAGCTCTTCGAGATGATCTTGAACAAGTGCATTTTGTAAACAGACTGAGAGATAAAAAAAGAAATAAATGGCATCCATGTATAAACATCTGGAGGCTCGTCCATGTTTAATTCTCAGTGCACCTTGTATGCTTTTTACTTTACATGGCAGAGATTCCCAGAGCAGCTGCATCCAGAGTGGCGTATCACAAACTAAGAAGTAGAAAAACAACACCACGGAGGTCAAGAGTTTCTCCGGCCTCCCAGTGGAAGCACATAACAGACAATAATAAGTTGATGGCCAACTGCAGAAATGACACACATGACGAAAGCCAAAGTGAAAACACAAATGTATGGGCTGACATTTTACTTCCCCCGACCTGGACATTATGGCATTGAGCCAAAGAAACCGGATGATTATGCTGGGCCAATGAGTTATATGCCACATGGCATGAAGTACTGAACCAAGTAAGTACACTGTAGAAGTGTCTATCAGGAGGGATTAACCTGGTGCCCTCTGGATGTGTCAGACTACAACGACCGGCATCAATTGTAAACCAACACATCTGGAAGGTTAATGATTAGCCTCAGGATTAATGAGCTGGAGGCCATTCTGCAAATGATGTCATCTCAGATCTGTTTCATATTATGGTGGCTGTCTTGCCTTATGATCTGCAGAGGCCTACCAAGTCCTCTTTGGGGGGTCTCCTGAAGCTGATTCTCTGTGTGACTGAAAACACTTTCAGGCTACTTTAAATGTATCTTAATCATGCGAGGCCCAGCTTGAGGGTTGGGAGGGAGATTTTTTTTTTTTTTTATCTCGCAACTTCGCCCCAATACCTACTTTGGGATTACTGGGAGTGGTTTGATGCAGTATGAGCAGTGAAGTTTGTTCACTTCACTCCTCTCCCAAAGATGGCAAACAGTTTAGTTAAAGTTCTTGTTGCTACAGATTTACATGGACAGTTAAATACAGTTATATGAGTGCTCATGTTCAGCTGCAGAAACAAATAATAGCAGGTCACTGAAGAGACAAATCCACAACCAAATACTAACTTTCTTGCTCAATTTAATAATTAGAAAATCACATCTTTTGTGAATGGTTTGGGCACTGCTATGAATCACCCCACATCAATAAAAAACTAGCACTAGTCACATTTGGGGTCATTCTTGACCCCAGAAAAAGGACCTCAGGCATGGCAAATCTGCATAAAAGGCCTTTGTTCTGGCTGAATGTTTCCCTCAGGAAACGTAAGTGTGACTTTCAGCAAGATTTAAGGCTTAATCCTTCTTGAGGGTATGCAAAACAAGAAACTGTGCAAAACAATGTTTGACTGGTTGACATTTTTTCTTTATAACAATAGTTTAGCCTATGAACTTTTAAAAAAGCACACAAAAACTTTCCCTCAATGGATTCTTTCTCACCACCTTCTCAGGCCAGGCTAGGCCAGGCCCCACTGCAAAGGGACACAAATACTGAAAAATAACTGAGATTCTGTTCATCTATTGGTTTCATCTCTTGCCGTTACATTCTGAAAGATCAGATTCTCAATTGCACATATGTAGCGATAAGAGAACCAGGATGAGAAATGAGAGCCGGTTTGCCTACATTTTATCAGTAACGGTAAGAGGTATGTTCCCTACAATTCTCTTACACAGAAGAAAGGCTCTCCAGGGCTGATACATTCTGCTTATAAAGCAGCGTGAAGTGGGATAAGTCACACTGTCAATTTAATGGTCCAGTGTTCGCTGCTTCTGTATTATCAGCAAGATTATTTTTCGTGTTCAGACAAAATGGATAGGAGGAATATATAAAAGAGATCCAAAGTATTTCTGTATAAAAAATAATAAAAATGCCAGTGTCTTTTGTTACTATGTTAATAAGCTGACACAAGGTACACAAAACAAATGACTTGCTTTGTTTTGCACCTTTTATTATGGTGATGCATTAGAAGTAATGCTGCTTTCTGTCACTGAGCAACATGGCAACAACATTCCAGGTTTAAAACAATGTTCCATGTCAGAGTGAAATAATAGTGAAATAATACCAGTTGAGCTGTACTTCGAGGAAACCCCCGCCAACAAAGGAGCATCAATGCTCTTCAAATGCTTGCAGAAAATCCATGCAATTGTATCTTACATGTGATGAGTTGGCACGGGAGCCACAACTAATTTGCTTGTCATTTTACAGTTCAGAATGTTGTCATGAGAGAGCATACTTGTCATTCTGAAATAATAATCTATAACAATATTTGTCTGTCTTATCCGCCCAAGACTGTGCAACCTAGATACCTGGAATTTGTTGTGCTTACAAAGGGTACCCTAGCAGCATGCACCTTGGGGTTATTTTATTTTTCCAAATGAATTAGTCAGTTGAAATGATTGTAAACATGTTCATGCAGTAGCATCGTCAGTTGTTACACTTTCCTAAGTAGCACACAGCTTTATGGCTATACAGTTCAGCAGGCTCAGAGAGAGAATATATGCTTTCCCTCTTCTGGTGCTGTGGCACATGCCCCAGGAATGGCATGTCCAGACCCCCCACCAGGAGGGCTACAGGGGTACATTGAGGCAGGGACCATGCTATGGGGTACCTGGAGGCACAGAGGTCTTGCTTTCATTCCATGTGTCCAACTCGGACATCTGTGGAAGTTGGCTTGAAGGCTCTGCAGTATCAAACTGAAGGTTATGCTAGTCCATGCAAAGCCAGATATCCTCACTAGTAGCAATAAAAAGCAGAAGAAACAATGCACAGATAATTAGTCTTGATATAAGCCAGATATGTGAGGTTAAGATAATACCTTTGCTGCAAAGAATCCTATTGTGAACAACAGAAGACACATTTTTAAAATTTCAAAAGGCAACCAAAGAATTAGGTGCAAATATTGGATGGAAAAATGCAATTAATGACTGAGAGCTGACATGATGTGGTGGTTAGAGTGGTGGACTAGGATTCAGGAGTCTAATCCTAGGTTCTAGGGTTCTAGTCCCCATTTGGCCATAAAGCTTACTGAGTGACTTGGGCCAGTATCTGACTCTCAGCCTAGCTACCTCACAGGGTTGTTGTGGGGAAAATGGAGAAGAGGAGAGGACCATGTATGCCTTCTTGGGATCCCTGGAAGACAAGTGGGTCATGAAAGTAGTATTTCAAACAAAATCATGGGTAGTTTGACCCCCAACCATGGTGTCAGAGGGCTAGCTGTGGGGCAGGAAGGGTATGTGGCCACCTGTGAGAAGGTTTCTACCAACCTTCAACCTTTGGAGAAAAATACAACCAGAGAGGCAATAGGATGACCAAAAGGGATTTGGTTCTTTTTCTGCACTGAATTTTAGCATTCATATTATTATATAAAAGTGCCACTCTTTATAGGGAGATGTATGTCCATTGTCAAGCATTTCAGCAAAGTGAAAAACATACAGCTTGCTATTTCAAAGTAATTTATACAAGTATGCTTTATTTATAAATGAAGTGTTTGTAGATGTATTTAATCTATAATTAAATAAGATTCAATTATTTAGTAGAGCAAGTGGAGCCAATTTACCAGGAACCTGCGTGAATAGCATCGGAATTCTCTGCTAGCTTCCACAAAGAGCCACAGAGTGTCCGCCGGTTCAAACAATCACCCCTTATTGCTTTTCTCTGGAAGCAGGCAAGGACCAGGCCTTCCCTCCTCCTCCTGGACTGTCCCCTCCCTCTACCACAGGCCCATCGGAGACTAATTGCTAAGTCTGTATTGGCTGTACTGCCAATACACCTTCAGAAAATATGAGATGTTAGATCTTCTTACCCGCCTTCCTATGTTATTTTTCTGTCTCAGAACTGCAGGTA
Source organism: Varanus komodoensis (assembly GCF_004798865.1). Lineage (NCBI taxonomy): Eukaryota > Metazoa > Chordata > Lepidosauria > Squamata > Varanidae > Varanus > Varanus komodoensis. The sequence goes on from NW_025335548.1 coordinate 3,179,803, forward strand.
GAAAAGAGAGAAAAGGGGAACCTTTTATATCTTCATTGTTTGAAAGTCTTCTTCTTTTCTTCATAATTTTCTCCTTTTTTTCTGCATAATCCTCAGATGCAAATCTGACCTACTAAACCTGTAGCTCTCCTGGAGCAGGGCTGGAGTTTCCATGTCCAGACTCAACCCTAAATATTCAGGCACTGTGGGGAGTGAATATCAAATATCTGGGAATACCATTTTCCTCAAAGGCAGCTGGGGACCTCCCACAGAGGCACTGAAGCTTTCCATCTAAAGGACTGCTAACACAATTTTATCCCTCAAGCAAAGCAGTGGTGGTTCTTTGATGGGTCTAACTTTGGAAATATATCTTGCTAAAGTGCTCCCCCGATTTTTGTCTGTGGGGGTCAGGGTGATGCCCCCAGCAGTTAGACCATTCCAAACACCTTTTGGAGAGAGTTGCTGGTACTTCCTCCATGCGTCCCCTCTTCCTCTCAAAGACTCGAAGTTGCATTATGGCTATTGAAGCAAAAGTAAAGGAAGATTTCCTCCTTTATGCAAAAGACTGCTGCGCTCCAGAGATGGGAATCTGGCAAAACAAATCTTTCTTGGACAAACTGATGAAGGAAACTCGGCTCAGTGTTGGCTGGTGCTCTCAGTCTATTTAGATGACTTCCACAATTCCCTGACTAACTTTGATAAGCAGAGCATTACAGATAGGACTTGTGAAGTAGACTGCAGTGGAACTATTCTTGCTCGCCAATGGTGGACCTTCTCACCATGGTTCGATTTTTAAAAGACACGATAATATTGACAAAAAAGTAATATTTCCATGATTTAACTTTTGTGACCTTCAAAAAGACTTTCACAGCCCGCTATTTCTGAACTTGGCTGGCAGCTTAGTTGGATGGAAAATTCAGTGGAATTCCTTCGGCTTGGTGGGCCTGCATCTGTGGCCCTGGGAAAGTTGAAGACACAGTACTTTTATCTTCTTCACTGCCTCTTGTATAAAGAACCCAGGATCCACCTTTCGGGAGATCTCCTGAAAACCAGAGCTAGCAGACCTCCTGAAGACATTGTTTGCAATTTACCATGAGGGCCATATCTTTTGCAGGAGTTCCCCCCTCCAATTCACCAAACCATGACATGATTTGCCAAGGAGATCATTTAGTATAACACAAAGTGGCCTGAACATATCCAGTTCACTTGTTACAACTCGTATCTTTGCTCTGTGATGCTGTTTTAGTGCCAGGTTTAACTCATTCAGCCATTTTGATGTTTATTTTGTTTCACTGATGTCAGGCTTTTGCGTTTTTCTTGTACAGCCCACCAGATTTCGGATCTTAGGCAATCATTCTTTAATGTTTTGCTTCTGTTTCATTATATAGAGTTGCACAGTAACCTACATTTGTAGTGGGCTTGGTGCTACAGACAAATAATAAACAAACATACCAAGCCTCAGTGCAGATGCATGGAAGGTAAGTTGAGAGCATGCACCTTTTCCTACTCTATTTGGAGATACCAAGGACTCAAGGCAGAACCTTCTGCGTGCAAAGCAGGGGTGCTACTAAGGAAAGGTCCTGACCTCCTTCAGAATCTCTCCAGACCACCCCAGAAAGTGGAGAAAATGCTCCTCTTTTTTGTAACCCTTATCAAAGTGGGAAGGCGCTTCCTGATTCACCCTGCCCGATCTAAAATTGCACTAGGTCAGTGGGGGCAATGAAAGCAGATGGCTGCTTTCCAGACCTGTTGGCTGCAGTGGCTAAACATATGCTGGCGGTGTTGTGCACACACACAAGGAAAGCGTCCAGAAGGGCCATGGTCTGTTGATAGAGTTGATGGGGCCAGGGATGTCTGCCGTCCAAGCACTGTTGCCCAGACTGGGTGGGGATGATGACCAGCCATCCCATGGGAATGGAGACATAGCCCAGCGAAGGGTGGAGCTGGAGGTGGAATATGACGAGAGCTCTGATCTGCCAATGGGAGAATGGGAGGCAGGTTCAGGGTCTGCCCAGGGCATGCCCGAAAAGCTGAGTGGTCTGTCAGATGCAGAGGTCCCTCCCCCTGAGGAGGTGTGACCAGTTCCTAGGAGATCCCATTGCCAGAGCTCCGGGAAGGGCAGAGATAGGTCAGGCATGCCAGCACCCCCCTCCCCACCGAGCTGGTGATGGAGAAAGTCTCTTAAGTGGGACCAAGATTAAGGGAGGGCTCAGAGAGGGTGCAATACTTTACCCTGAGTGAACTCAGAGATGCTTGACAATAAGGATGTGCAACAATAAAGCACTGAGAAAAGGAACTCTGAAGCAGTGTGTTGGCTCAGGACAAGGACTGTACCACACAACAGGTGGGGGGTGAGCACTGATTAGCAACTTGATGGGGCCCATCTCTGACCCGCCAGGGTCTCCCACAAAGCCAGCTCCTGGGCTGAGGGGAGGCATCAACAGAACATTATTTCCATTCCCCTTCTGCCCCCAAATCTAGATGCTAGTTCCTTGCTTCCCTCCTACCCACACACCAGTTCCCTATCTTGTTTCCTTGACACATCCTGAACCTGGCAGCCCAGAGAGTGACAAAGGTAGAAAATGTTGGGAAGTGGCTATTATGTAGATAGATTATGGCACATTATATTGCCTGGCTTTTATGAAATATGATGGAGTCCTGAAAGGAATAAATCAAAGCTCAAATTGCTTGAATTTAAAGTGGCTGATCATGATTAACCGTGTGGTGATGGGCAGTGATTTACTCATGTGTGCTTTGAATGCTGCTGGAAATATTTGTAAGGAATACATTCAATAGATCTATTTATAAAATCATCAGATGTTGAACAACAAAGGGGGGACGGTTGTTACAAAGAATCCATAACCTGCTGTGAATGTGTTTTCAGTCTATTCAATATGCTATATTTTGTAGGAACTCTATAAAGAGTAAATATGATCAAATAAATCAAAGCTGAATGTTACCTAAAGAAAATGAGATGAATGGGAAACCAAAAGAGCCCAGGGAGAAGAGGTAACACTGCAGCTTGGGGAAACGCACATCAACAAATTATACTAACCAAACAAGACTCTATTGTTTCACATAGTTTGGGAATTCTCTTAAATTCCCATTCCTTAGCTACAATAAGTGCAGGTATCTCCTCCTTATTTAAGCCCTGAAGTGTGGTAACACCTTGAAATTAGCTTCCATACACTCTGCAGAATGTATTTCATGGGGGTGGGGGGGGATGCTGCTTCTTGGAAGATGAATTTTAAAAATCCATTACACAAAGTGTGTAAAAAGAAATCCTGCTTTGAAATGAATGACCTAAGGGCTTGTGATTGTATTAAGAATGAATTACAAGATAATTTTGCTTTAGCCTGGATAAAATGAGCAGAGATGGAGAACATGCAGGGCAAGGGCATGGAGAAATGATTTAAGCAGGTGGAAGGAAGTTGCTGAACCTTAAACAGGTGTTGCGGCGTGGACAGCTTGCTGATTCCGAAAACTTGTCTCAGCTGGAGAAGTTTGAAAGAAAGCCTCATATATATTTCAGGAAAATCAGTAAGAAATCGTTTACCTGAATTCTTCCATGGGGCAAAGCTGGGGGCCAAGGATAGTACAGGGCCGAGGAGAGAATAAAAGCAAACAATTGAATGCTGCAGCTGCTCCAAGCATATGGACATAAAACATATTTTTCATGGAGGTGGGTTTTTGGAATGAAGGGCAGAAACAAAAACAGAATTGGGTTGCATCCAGTTATGTCTCTTTGCTGATGGAAAGCTGTTTGATTTAGCAGATGCTTCTGTCATCAGAACAAGAAAAAAGAACATTTGCTGGTTCCCCTTCCCCCCTGGAATATCACGACCCATCTCCCATGCTGTTGCAAGGATTCCCAATCCTCTGGAGCAGATGGGAGGGGAAATCTGTGAAAAGACTTTTCTCCCCAGGTCCATTGAGAGAAGCCTCTACTGGCTCAAAGAGCTTTCTGCCAGTGGAGGGACACCACTGGATACAATCTATTTTCTTTCTTATTGGACTATTATTCTAAATTCAGCACTTATATTCTTTCTATATCACTTGCCCTGGCACCTCACGGCCATTTCTGCTCTCAGGGTAGTTTGTGTGTGTTAACTTCCACACCTGCACAGTTAAAGTTTAAATCTTCTGCGACATAACAGCAGCTATAGGCAACGGTTAGTGGAGACTCACAGTTAATGGCCAGCCTCTTTTACCTCAGAATTTGCCCCACCATTAACTACCATCTTTGCACAACTGCAGATGTTCTTTCTTTAATTTAACACTCCATATCCCCCATAGCTGTACCTAATGGTCTAAAATGGTGTCCATACTGGGATGTGGGGAGGGAATTAAAATATGGATGGTCAGGAGAAAACCCACAATAAGAGAATCGTTAGTGGGAAGAGGGATACCCATTCTGTTTTCCCAAAAAAGGGAAGAGAAATGTTGAACTTCTGCTCTGCAAATGTCGTCATGATATGTGCAAGAAACAGATGTTTGGAGCAATACTTCACACAAGCGTAGTCTTCAGTCAGTCCATATTAGTACTGAATTCATCTTGAAGATATTCCCATGCAGCCATTTAATTTCATCTTTTTATTTGCAAGCAGAAGGAATTTGATGACAGATTCCTTTGTTGGAGAGCTGTTGCTACAGCAGCCAAAAGAATTGAAAAGAAAATCCAAAAGGAGAGGTAAAACCCGCTACTACCTTGCATTATGCCATGAGAAGAAGTGATACCCTTTCACTCTTGTAACAGCTATGCTGACCAATGCTGCACTTTAACATAAGCTGTTATTGTGCAATGTTTCATGGTCAAGTGCCTTGGCAAGGAAGGCCAACCCATTCAGATGTGAGAATGTATCAGGGTTATATATGCTTTCTGCCATACATTTGTTCCATGTTCATGCACAATGCTTTCATATCATGTGAAAAATCTTTGAGGTCTCTGCTATACAGACAACTACCCATGCTTCTTTCAAGATTTCTTCTAGACTAGAAGAATTCATTACACTATTCACTAAAGTGACAACTATAACAAACATGTGCACACTCTGTGTGTGTGTGTGTGTGTGTGTCTAGAAGAAATCAAAAGAGGACCTCCACAGTTATATAAAGTAGCTGTTGAGTCTAAGCACTCTTAATTTCTCTCATATTCCCCCCTTCGCACCCACCCACACACCATTGAAGACTGTGGTATATTTATTTCAGAAGGACCTTTCAAAGTAAATAATGTTGGTAAGGGACCATAATATGTTTATTTTGCATTTGGAAGCAATTCCAGTTTTGGCGTGCATGTGTATATAACAACTCAAAAGGAACAATGCCCATATTGGAATCTATTAATAGAGCACATCCACTGTAAGCTTGTACCTGATGGATCAGCACATCAAAACAAGCAAGCAAGCAAGCAAGAGTAAAAAAAATAAACATTACTTGCTTCTCCTGTGCCCTTATTAAAATGATATATTTATGCAAAGAATTCCTTAAGCAGTTATATCTAGTAGCAGAGTTGTGTTTTGCATGAAGCTTGCAAAATTGGAAGTCTCTTAAACTGTCTTCTAAACCACAGGTTTGCAACACACAGCATTTGCAAAGCTTTCTCACCCTGACCCCTGAATAAATAAATTAAAAAGAGAGAAAGAAGTGTTTGGGTGTCAGGTTCTCCTTCTCATTTCTGAATGCAGGAAGAGAAAACAAGGCAGAGAGGGAGCAGTGAGGCAAAGAGATGGGCAGAGAAATCAGATGGCTAGACGCTGGGAATGGAGACAAACAGCAATATGTTTCTGTTGGGTGAGTGGGAGAGAAGGAGCTAGGCCAGGGATATGGCTAGGGAGAGGAAAAGAGGAGACATGGCAAGAAAAGGGATTGAGGAGAACAATAGCAAGGCCAGAGGAGTGGGAGTGGAGGTGAGAGACAGAGAGACAGATCCGCAGGGAAAGTTCTGTGTAGGCAAAGGAAGCTTGGGTGGAACAGGAGCTATGCTTTCCACGTCCTTCTTGCAGCCTCTGGCCTCACTGTTTTGGTGCTCCTCCTTCTCTGCAAGGCAGTTAGAGGACTGATTTTGGCTCCTACTGTCGCACTTCAGAACTGGAAGGAGGAAGGCTTGAGGTTCCAGCAGAATAAATTGTATAGTGGTGGCCAGTCCTTTCCCCTCTCCTCCTCTTCCACTAAGCAATTCTCCAAGAATGCAGTAAATAGCACAGAGAAGCAGCTGGAGCAGTTTTTTTCCATGCCAGATCCTCAGATCCAATGTCAAAACTCTTTTCCAACCTTAGATTTGGAAGGGTTGATGGAGCACCTTTCCCATCTTGTAATCTACCCAGACACTATGATCAAGCTCTGGGCTTGCCTCCAATTACCACCTCCAAGGAAGGCTCTGGTGGTGGCAACAAGAAGTGCCTTTTAAATGGTGACCCCCCCCCCCTCGTTATGGAACAGGCGCCCCACTACTGAAGGCCACTGGTGCCAACTTTAATACCCGTCCACAATCAGGGTAAGACTATCCTCTGCCACAGGACATTTAATAAGTTAAAGTTTAATAAGATATTTAATAACTGGGCTTTTTAGCTGCTTAAACAAGTTGTATGATTAATTAGTATAGGCTCATGTAATTTATTTAGATGTGTTTCAATTTGGTTTTAAATTTTGTATGTGGACCCTTTTATGATGGTTTAATGGTGTTGTATTATAATTTTTGTGCTGTTGTAAACTGCCCAGACAGCTGTGGCTATTGGATGGTATAGAAATTAAACACATAAATAGATTTTGGAGGATTCCGTCTAGGGGCCATAGAATTATTATCTTGCTGTGTTGTTCTGCATGTTTTCCCTTTTCATTGCCTGTATTTTGTTTCAGGAGGGAGGGAGAGAAAACAGGTAGACACGCACACATGTGCGTACACACACATACTCACTCACACTCTTTGTGTAGGTACATTCCAGATGATAATAAGGCAACAAGAATGTCACATAACAGAAGTGTCACAAATGTGTCCGACATATTTTTGCTTGATTCTTTTAAGCAGGTTGGAAAAGGACAGTGCCATTAAGATTCTGGAAGACTTCCAAGTGTGGGCATTTAGCTTGTTTAGTCATATTCCTACTGGGATCCATAGCAAAGAAACTCTTTCTGTGTGTTCTGCAAGTACATATTTGACTTTCTTCACTGCTGTTCATATAGATTTTCTTTCTTCCCCCTTTTTGGATAACATTGTGTTTGCATTTAGCTTAGTAGTTTAACTCGAGTATGGTCTTCTGTGCCCCATAATTTACTCCTTCTCTCCAGAACAGCTGTTTCTGTAGCTTGGCCTGTTCAGCAATGAAATTTAAATATTTCATTTCTCCCCCACTCCACTTGCTTCCATACTTGTCAACAGCTTTCAGCTGTTATGACTTCAGGAGCCTTTAACAGGGCTGAAATTGTAATTCTTAAAGTACAAGACCAATCTCTAGGGTAGCATTAACACATCAACTCTTCTCAAGCTTTCTGCATCTTAGCAGAAAAAGGGCACCATACTCCAGTCTATTGGTCTCCCTTCATGGACTCTCAAAGTTCAAGGACTTTCTCCAGGGTTACTACAGGCATTATTGAATGCGTCCCTGATATTTTGTACATTTCAACTGAAAGGAGGTACATGCAGGGACTGGATCCCTTGCTGCTGCAGAAGAGCCGTCAAGGGGTGTGGGAACTTATTCTGGGTCAGATAACAAGTCAGATGACAAGTGGTGGGATTCCCAGCTCAAAGACCAAGGGCCGTTGACTCTGGGAGAAGCCAGGAAGCAGCAGAGAGCCAACTAGCTTCAGATCCTGTGAAAAGCCACCCTGAGCCTGTTCTTGAGGGAAAAGGCATAGCAGGTGTGATGAATCCCAGCGTCAGATGTCAGTTAAAGAAGTGGGCCAGATAAGAAGTGTCAGGGGCAGTGTTGCACTGAAGCTCCATGGAATCCATCCCTCTGACATTCACAGATGTCTTCCCATACTTGTCCCCGCCTTAGAAAGCAAGCTGCTGAGAGGAAGTCTGTGGCTACTCGTGGAATGAAGCTCGTGTGACCAGCAGCCTTTTTCCATGTCAGATGCAGCGCAAACAAAAGCTGTTACATGTGATGTGGAAGATGGATGCGGCTTGTGTAGTGTTCACATGGGGTTTAATTCCTGGTGAATGCTGCAAAAACACTGGCTGCACTCGCCGGGAACTCAGGCTCATGGCTGCAACAAAGTGGTCTGGAGTCTGGGGAGCCAAGCCCAGGGAATCCAAGGGACTCCCCCCCCCCCCCAAATGGATGCCTCACACATCCCTAGTCAAGGGTTCTGAGCAGGGGATCTGCCTTAAAGCAGAGCTGGCAATCTGAGATTAGGAGGCAGAAGCCCTCAGTTTGTTGTCGACTGCGTGCCATGGAGGTCACGCTTCCTTAATGGCTTGATAGTGTCGAATCCTAACCAAGCTTGTTTCTCTTGTTATTGGTTTCAGCAATGCACCTGATTTGTACTTTAAAGGCAGCCTTGCTGCTTTCCATTCCACAATAAAGTGTTAGTTGAAAAGTCTTTGTCTGCATCTGCAGCCAGAATGGAAGCAAGAGAGAGATGGCTTCCCCAGCACAGCACCATCTAGCCTCGATTATCAATTCCCTGGGAACTTCCAGGCGGAATTACAGCAAGGGCTTCAGTGTGGGGCTACCATTGCAAATACTCTGGAAGCCTCAATTAGTCCAGATTACAGCAAAGACCAACCTGGACCAGGAGTCAGGATAGTATCACACCTACTTGGAAACGTCTTCACTAGCTCCCTGTTCACTTCCAGACTCAGGTCAAAGTTGGTACGAGCCTGCACGTCTGCCATGAGCCAGTCCCTTCCCTCCTCCTTTCTGAAGAGTTGAATCCCCATGGGAGACTTCCCCTGTCCCTCCCTTTCAGTAAAGCTTTTGGCTCCACCCTCAGGGTGGCTCCTGCTGCTGGAGAGCAAGACAGTGTGAATGGCAAAGCCCCTCCAGCTGTGCAGCTCGCTTCTCCCAGTGTGGTTCTTGGTCTCACATCTGCTCCCCTTTCTTTCTTAAAAACCTTTCCTCCTCTTCCAAAAGAGGCTGATGCTCACACCCAGCCTGAAAAACCTCACCAGGCAACCCGAAACTTCAAGGCCCTTGGTCCCACCCACTCCTGCTCCTCTTCTTCCTCAGAACCAACAATGAATTCATCTGGACTGTCTGCACAGGGCAAGAGACAGGCCCACTCCAGTCCCCAGGAGGGTGCCATCTTTCATATCGGTCAGTAGCTGAATGGACGCAGATCTGTGGCAGGGCCTCTGCTTTGCATGCAGAAGCCCAGGCGCGATCCACAGTACCTCCAATTGGGGCAGGACCACGGGCCTTGGTCTGCCCCTCTGCAGAGCCATTGCTGCCAGCCAGTGTGAACAATTCTGGGCTAGGTAGACCCATCGGTGGATGCAGAGAAGGCTGCTGCTTATGCTCCTCATCTACCTAGGCACTGAGCTTCACATCTGAGCCCATTTCAGAGTGCCTGCTGGTGTTCACTTTGCTGGCGGTTTCTGGCTGGGGAAGTCTTTCTGCTTTCCCCAGGCTTTTTAAACATTGCTAAAATCAGAAATTGTTAACCTCTTTAAGCTGCTGTGGCTTTGTCTTTGGGGCTTTATATTGTACTCCCTGTTCCGACCTTTGTGTAATATTTACATTTATTCCCTTTTGTAAGCTGCCCTAGGCATGTTGCTCAGCCATTATCAATCTCAGTAATAAACAAATACATTCAGGTCATTATACAAACTGTGTAACTAAGCCCTAGTGCTTGAGTTTGCTTTTACCTTACCTTATTCCTTTTCTTTTGAAGTCTTGTCTTTTAGCAGGACTTTAAAGCCTGCTGTGCGAGCCTCATTTTGGCTGAGAGCAGGTTCCAGTGTTTCAGACAAATGCATACATGTGTACACGATCTGCGGTTTCATCTTTAGCTGACAGAGCTGTGTGCATCTCCTGTAAAATTGCACTTTGATTGAAGCACTGAGAGCCAAAAGGTAGTTCCCTGTATTTCTAGAAGTACCGCTTAGCAGGTCCGCTGTGTGCGTGTGTGTGCGGTCACTCAAGACCTTCTCTTCTTCAAAAGACTTGCTGCCATCACTCCTCACCCTGAATGCCAGGCCGGTACACGCTCTCCTGCTGCCTGTGATGGGACACCATGAGTTGCCTACCCGCTCGCCACGTCTCCCTGGTCTCCCCACCAGGCACTGCCTCTCTCGTCTCGCAGCTGCCTCCCAGCTGCTGGTCCCTGGAGAGCAGGAGGGGCGGTTGAAGCATGTGGCCAGGGCCAGCCGGGTCCAGGGCTCCTTCCCCAGCACCAGGCATTGCAGCATGGGTTCTCCTGGAGCTCACTGGCACTACAGGCAAGCTCCGGGGGCACCCTTCCCACAATGCCCTGCTCTGAGGAAGGGCTCCTCGGAGTCAGGCGTATGTAGCCACTTTTTGAGGCTGACACAACTGTTCGGAGGACTAGCCCGCCCAAAGACCCTCTGAATACAGAGGGTGTTCCAGGGAAAAATTCCAGCTGACCTCACCTTCTGGCAGCTACTGCAGCAGGACTCAGCCCCAGAGAGTTCTTGTCAGGAAGACAGGTTGTCCTGGGGCAGAACCAGGCTGCTTTGGGTCCTGACCCCTTTGCTCTTGCCTTTGCAATGGAGAGATGGCAGAGGCTTCCAGAAGCAGCAAGAATGCAACTGGTGCAGGCAACAGCATTGATGGGCTTGCAGTAGGTGGAGAGGGGCACTTGCCCCCCCTGCCCCAGAATGTGCTTATATTTTGTTTATAGTCTATGGGATCACCCTTGGTGACAAAGAAGCTGTACCGAAATGCCTAAAAGAAATAATTCACAAAAGTGTGGTGGACATTATGGGGTTACTCTTATGGCATTTACATCCATTCTTCATGTTAAAAAATCAGGTCCTGCGAATGTATTTATTTACTTGATGTCTGATTTCTCACACCCCATTCTTCAATCCCACAGGATTTTCAGAGCTGTTTATGGAACAATTATAATCACATAGCAATAAAACACCACAAGCTATTTAAAAATGTAGTTCAGCAGCACAACATTTGGATATCAGCATAAAATGGAAATAAAATCGTAACTCCAAAAGACTCATGGAAATACAAAGGGATTTTACCAGATGCTGAAAAGATGGCAAACCGCTCTGACTAGATAATTATCTATTTAATTGTTTGTTCATTCAGGCATTTGCCACTGCATTACCTGGAAAAGCACACTTGCCGTGCCTCAGTCAAAGCTTCTCTCCTCAGGGGAATGCCAAGCCCTCGGGTGTGCTGTCACACTGGACAGGTGCCTGGCCGGCCATCAGTGACTGGGAAGTGAGATGTGTTGGACCCTTTCTCCTGCTGTGTAGCAATCCCCCTGGTCCTCAACAACAAGAACTTTCAAAAGGCAGCTAAATATAGACTGACCTGTGGGCCACCTGTAACACCTTCTCCAAATCCCCTGATGATCTCATCCAGTGGCTTCAGGTAGGTTGCAATAGGAAGCATGCAGCCTCCCAAAACCGTTTGTTTATTTGTTTTTAATTAAAAAGTCATCTGTAGTTCTGTAGGGTGCCAGAGGGATCAAATGTAGCTTGCACACAAGGTGATTTTTGTACTTTTGGCACACCACAGCATCACAGACACGACTTAATTGTAATCATTTATCACTTCATAGAGTGCAATGCATGGTAAGGGCAGTCCAGGGGAACTAACTGGCCACCTAGAAAGCACGAGAGGCAAGATGGAACCATGAAGACCTCCCTAGTGCCAGTGGCCATATATGGGTTTTGTACTTACATGCCTGGCAGAAATGTTCTCAGCCAGGGTTAATCATGCCTACCGTGATAGTTGGACAAATATATCCAAAAGGAAAACAAAAGTAGAAGATAAACCTCTACTTCCTTGATTTTTCTCTTCCAAGAGCAAGCAGAGTACCAGCATGTACAAGTTATACGGCATTTAGCGATGCATTTTAATACACAGCCTACCCAGAGAGTCCCCCCAGGTATGAACTTATTATGAACCTCAAAAAAAGAAAAAGATTACCTAGTTTATGACTTCTTTGGAAACTCAACATACTGACAATACTGTCCTAGACATGTTTACTCAGCAGTAAAACAACCAGTGATTGATGGCTCTTACTCTCAGATAAGTGTGCACAGGATTGTAGACCTTGGCAGTTCAAGTGATAGGAAGCAGTGAAATTGATAAATAATGTTCCACTTTTGTTCCTGCGCTCGCTCGCTCGCTCTCTCTCTCTCTCTCTCTCTCTCTCTCTGTGTACGCATGCGCGTGTGCGCCTGTGTGTGTGCATGCTCAGGCATGTGTGCGTTAAGAAAAGCAACAGCCTGTAAGGTCAAGCAGTTGCAGACAATACAAGTGAATATCTCTTGTTCAGGAACAGGAAACATTACTTAGTGATGTCTGCTGTTTAGTACAACATGCACCTATCAACTGAAAGTAGGGAAAAATAGCCCGGCTGAAACAACCACACAAACAATAATGTAAGGAAATATTGCAGAAGGAAAACATGTGGTTGGTACTGTAAATGAATAATAGCTGTACATGTAAGATGTACATGTAAACAAATAATAGCTGTAAATATAAGCTTAATATTTATATAATGCTCCATTGGCACAGACTCTGGGCGGATTACAAGAAATTGTTCATTCACTCAGAAGGAAGGGTGCAAGGCTATGTTAAGTTTAGATAGAGAAAAGCTATGCAGCTCTCAGTATCCCCAAAAATGGCTGGCTTAAAAATACTATTTTCTGTCTGAACATGCATAGGTTTCTATGCTAGCTGATTGGAATCAGGAGGCCTGCCTTCAAAGAGAGTGCAAATATGCCACCTTCCTCTGTGCCCAGCATTTGCTCTGATCTTACTAGTGGTGTGCTGATGAATCTTGACATGCAGGACCTCCCGACTGGCGCACCCCCAGGAGAGTCCAGGAATTCAGGCAGTTAGTTGCACTGCTCCATGTCCAAAAATAGCTCCAGGTGCTGGTCTTCTGAAAAGCTCATGGGCCTTAATTACCCACTCAAGGCCGCGTCACCCAGAACACTTCACGTTAAAGAGAGAATAATATATACAGTGGTACCTTGGCTCACAAACTTAATCCGTTCCAGCACTCTGGTCGTGACCCAAATTGGTCGTGAGTCCTGTCAAATTTCCCCATAAGCGTCGGTGTGTGGGGGAGATGGGCACGGGTGCATGGCGGGGGGGGAGGCATGCGTGGGTGCACTCAGGCAGGGAACATGGGCGCAATCGCAGCCACCTCCCCCGCAGCACAAATGTGGCCATCTCCCCCCCTGCAGCACGACTGCGATCATGCCCGTGCAGGGAAGGTGGGCATGCTCGTGATCGTCACCCGATCCAAAGTTTGCAGCCTCCAGCAAAGTTTTTATGAAATTTCTGTTTGCGACCCGATTTAGTCGTGAACTGAGGCATTCGTGAGCCGAGATACCACTGTAGTTAGCAGGAAGCACATTCAGCCCCAGTTATGGTGAGGATTGCAAGGAAGCTCAGAGAGAACAGGGAAGTCTTCTGGGCATGGAGAGTGACAGATGACATGGCTGTTACGAATCAAAATGTATCAGTGTGGTATCCACACATGCCCTGGTTCCGGTGCACCACTGACAACATTGACAACTTACAAGCCCTGGTTTCAGTGGCACCTACAACCTTCCTGGTCTTTTCTGCAGACAAATGTGCCAATTTGCATCTAAATCAGAAGGATAATATAGTGCCATGTACAGCCCATGGAAGCGACTTGTCTTTTTTTCTGGGGACAAATTGAATTTAAATATGGAGGGTTTGTGCCTGGGTCTCTAAGCTTGTAATTTATCTTAGAAGTTGCCAAGAAGTGGGAGAACAAAATGATAGAAGCCTTGGTACTTTTTTAAACATCCTCCTGTTCCCCTAAGCTATTCACTTGGTTAGGAAAACAATACAGGCTCTCATCTGCTTTCCTTAATGGAGCATTCAGCAGCTGAGGAAGGAGAGAGTAAGCTCAGGAAAGTGTCATAGGAGGCAAAAATGAGCAACTCCAACTAAGAGCCAGTGTGGTGTGGTGGTCAGAGTGTGGGCTGAGGGCCTGGTCCCCACTCAGCCATGGAGCTCACTGGGCGAATTTGCGCCAGTCGCTCACTCTCAGATTAACCTACCACACAGGGTTGTAATTGTGAGGATAACATGGAGTGGAGGAAATGTAAGCTACCTTGGATTCCTTGCAAGAGGGAAAAAGTGGACTTGCAATGCCAGTGGACTTTCTATACATGTAATGTAATAATAAACATGTAATAATAAACCCCTAGCTTGGAGCCAGGTTATTTAAAGGAACACCTCTTTCAATATATGCCTACCCAGACCCTGAGATATTCTTCTGAGGTCCTTCTCAAAGAGCTACTGTTAAAAGAGATAAATAGGGTGGCCTATCAGGGGAAGGGACTTTTTGGCGGTGGCACCCTGACTTTGAAATCAGCTTTTCAAGAAGGTATGCCTGGCACCCACCCTTTATTCTTTCCACATCAGGCAAAAGCCTTTTTATTTACCCAAAATGTTAACAGTTAACTATTTTACTACAGTATTTTACTCTTTTGACTATATTTTAATATGTTGCATTGCTGTGGCAACCTCAAACCAATTTGAGTGCAGCTGTTGCAGCCTTATTCGTGCACTTACTGTTCCCATTTTATTCTTGTGTATTATGTTTGATTTTAATTGTTATTGTTTTGTTTATGGATATTATATTTGTAATTTATTTTGATTTTGTTAACTTCCTGGAGAGTCATTTTGACTAATTGGGAAGTATAGTAAATACATAAATAAATTAATAATAACAACATCTCTCCTCTGGTCCCATTGCAATTTGGACTCACTGGGGCTGCTTTTCAAATGAATTAGGTAATAAGAAAATTAGGCATGGATCTTCCACATCACATCTGTTTCTGAGACTGCCCTGCGACTTGGTATTAACCATCTGTATACAAAACATTTGCCAACTCCAGCTTTCCTTGCTAACTCAATTCTAACTTGCAAATATGAGACAAACCACATTTCCTCATGTACAATGGACGAAGAGGCACTTCTGCCTAATTAGGATGAGTGAAATTGCCAATGTACTTTCCCACTTCCGCACAAAGTGAGAAGTTAACTACACGGTCCAATATACGTCCACTCCAAAGGAAGTCCACAGTGAAGTGGGACTTTCTCCTAAGTATGCAGCAGGGGTGGAAAACAGAAGCCCCAAGGGCCAAATTCTGCCTGCCCATCCCAGCCTGGTCCCAGAAGTTTTTCATGTGGGCATAGTCTGCCACCAGTCATTCTGTGGTTTCTTCATGGCTGTGCATGTGTTTCCCCCCATTCTATTTATTATATTTCATACCTGCCCAATGACTAATATTTGCTGTGTGGATAACAGACAGTGAAAAGGTAGAACTGCCTCTCCCACGGCTTAGTGAGTGCCAGTAAGAGTTTTAATGAAAACATGCCAGTATTACGACCCTGTCTGCTTTGTCCTGTCCTCACCCCTGCCTTGGAAAGCGGCACTGAAGGCTCTCTGAGAGAGAACAGAGTCCTCAGGCTGGAAGATGTTCAACAGCCTTAATATGCAGGACTGAGGCCTTCATTTCCTTTTGAATGAGGGAGCACTGGAGATGGTGGGTATCTCCTGTCGTAGATGCCATATACACGCCTCTTTGGCTGGAAGGCATCAAGAGAGGACACGTGCTAGTCAGCCATCCCAATTTCCAAGGCAAACATCTGGCCTTCAAAGGAAATCATTCAATAATTTGGTTCCTTCTTGCAAGCCAGCTTGGTACAAAACAGTTGGAGTGGTGCTTTTGCTGCTAATTGGTCCTATCCTGGCAAGAGTGAGTAGTGGAGTCCAGCAGGAGCAAATTGGACAGTGGTCCAGGGTAGGAAAGGCTAAAGGAGCAACAGGGAAAGATTGTCCTGTAACTTAACAGGTCAAGGAGCAAGACTGGGCAGGTCTGAGAGAAGAGTCCCCTTCTCTCCAACTTGCTGGGGCTGACTGGTCTCTTATAACAGCCCCCCCCCCACAGCATGATTATAAGTACCTCCCAGGCCCCACCCCTTTGCTGGACAATGGAGAATCTTCAAGGTGCAGCCCTCCAGCTTGAACCCTGAGGCTCTGTTACCTCTTTGCTAACCCTGGTTGCCATGCAACCTATTGTTGTTCACAGACTCAGTGGCCCAGGAGGAGCATGGGGTGCTGGCCCCTTGTTGGACTAGAAGGACTTGGTGTGGCTTGAGGACTGCAGGCACTGTGGTTGGACCGTCCGGGCTGCAGGATTCAGGCTCAGTCGTGCTACTGTTCAGATCCAGCGGACCTGTGGGTGCATTCGTTGCCCCTTCCAATTCCCCGGTTTCCTCCCCCTCTGAGTTAATGTCCCAGTTGCTGCTGGGCCTCCTACTCCACTGTCCGAGTGGCTTCTGGAAGTGGGGGCCTCTTGAGGATCCATCCCCAGCCCCTCCTGAAACACAAGCCCCATCAACCAGGCCATCTTCTCACTTGACACCACACAGTGGCATTCTTGTTATGCTATTTGCACCTCCTCAAGCTGCTTGCATCCCTTGGGCTGCTGAGACTATCACTACTTGGAAAAGGTTTTGAAGACATTTTCACCATACTGTGTCAGATCCCACAGCAAATTAAATGACAGACAGTCGATTTTAAAGAGAAAAATCAATTGAATTGTTCCTGCATCTTACGGTTGATCTTTTCTCTTTCCCTCTCCCATCCCACAGGAAAAAAAACTCAGCCATTTCATATGTCATCCATCCCATTATGTGTCTGTCACATTAAATATTTTGTAACAATTAAATGAATGGTGGTTTTCTACTGACAGGTTTGTTTGAAGACTTGGCCGCTTGGCATTTCTTCTTTTACAGCTGATCTCATTTAGCATCTCCAGCTGTATGTTTGCTTCTAACCAATCCAGCTGGTGGTCTAATTTATCCCATGTATACATGGAGAAGGCACATGGCTAACTGTTTTCAGTTTAATTAAACAAAGGGATGAGCTGATGCCAGTGCTCGGGAAAGGAATGAACACACACTTTGCCATGCAGAATGTACATACAGGCATTTGCTTGCTCCTTTTTGTTAAGAAAAAAAAAATGATTTAATTTTCAAACCTCTTTGTCACCCTTTCTGCTTTTTAGTTAAAATGACTGCTTTTGGTTTGAATTGCTCTCTTTATGCTCAGGAATAACAATAGTAATAGAAAAGTATGTTTGCTGTAATTTTTAATAATGAGGGACAGCAATCCCTATACTTCTATCAGTGCTGAGAAAGTAAGCACTGGAATAAATTAGGCATGCATATACGTAATTTCATATACTTTGGAGACTAGCTCTTGACATCAGCATAACTTATAAGGTCTGAGCTTGGGGGCAGGGCCAGTATTATTAAAGATTTTTTCTCCAAATGTTTATAGCAGATAGTACATAGTACACACACACACACACACACACACACACACACACACACGTGGTCCTCCAGTTGGCTTGGCCTACAACTTCCATCTTTCTCACCTTGTGAAAACTACAAAACTGAGTTGCCTACCCCCACTTACTGAGTTATACTCTGAAGCTGCACTTTTGCTGCTACCTGTGGGCCAATACAGATGACAACCTTAGGAAGACACTCCAAAGTCCTCCTTGCTACATGGAAGGACGGTCCAGATGACCAAGCTACCCAAGATGAGTGAGCTCACTCTGGAATATCTTGGCCATCTGTAGTGTTTTGCAAAGTGTTAAGGAGGACTTTACTGCAAAATCTTCTGTTGTTGGTAATAAAAAAGTGCTAATAAACAGTGTGGTGTGGTAGTTAGTGTTGGACTAGGGACATGGGACATCCAAGGTCTAGTCCCCACTCAGCCCACTGGTGACTCATAGAGTTTCGTACCTCCCTACCTTGTTGTTGTGAGTATAAAAATTAAATGAAAGGGAACTTTACAAGCTGCCTTGGGTTCCTTGCAAGAGGAAAAAGGGTGGCAAATAAATGAGGTGCAATGGTAGTAATAAAAATGTCATGTTTGTTCACTCAGAACAGAACATAATTATAACTGAGCGTCTAATCTTTCATGGATGTTGATATTCGCATGCAACCATTTTATACAAGTTTTGTGAACGCCCAGCATTTGAAATATAGTGGTGAATATGGATAGTCACAATGAAGCAGTTACCAGCATCTACTTCTGTATGTCCAAAGAGTATATTTCCCCCCTGTACAGAAAGTCATTAAATCAAACTTTGATTACAAGATTCAGCATCAGCATTCACCATATTCTGGACACTTAAAGGGTCTATAAGCAGTTTGGTTATGGACTCCAGAGAAAGTTAAAAACAATAGGACCATGGCAAGTAGAAAATCATAACACAATACAGCTGAGTAAAGTTCAATTAATGCATGATTAACTGTAGTTAAAATACATTACCAGGGATATCTTGTCACCTCTCTGTGATCATCCTGGAATTCTAAATTATAGCCCTGACAGATAAAACCCCCTTCCCATCACATTTAACTCAGTCGGGCCTCCGTGCGACTGGCTGCTGAGGGGGTACTAATGAATATACAGTGAAATGTGTGTCAACCTTTCTGTGTGGATTCTAATCAGATGTCAGCACATGATTGGGAGTAACAGATATCCCTGCTAAAGGGAGACTTTTAACCATTCATTCTGCAGCACAGTTTTGACACGTGCATTAGGAAGGCTGAGGAAATAATGACACCATTCTATTACGCCTACGAGGAAAGAAAATATGATCATACAGATGGTCACTCTCCTCCTCCTTGGCTCATGGATAACCTATTTACAGTACAATTAAGATCTCAGGCTCAGAGTCAATGAAAGTTCAGTAAGCTGCTGCATAAATAGAACTGTCTGCCTACAGAAGCAAGTGTACCAGAAGCAAGACCCTTGATATTAGGCTAGACTTGCCAAGCTCACAGATCTTGCTGTCCATTATTGCTTGTACATAATCCCAGATGCCAGTGGAACATTCAGACAGAGATTCCTGAAATGAGCAAAGCTGCTACTTGTGTTCAGACACAGCAGTAAACCATGGTTTATTGTTACCTTAATGAGCCTTGGGAGTATCCTTCTTTCCTCCACCAGAGGGGCTGTGAGGAGGAGCCTGGAAGCAGTGCTGGCTCCAGGTTTTGGGAGGCCTTTGGACAAATTTCCCTCAACAAATTCCCTCCCAAAGTGAGTCTCCCTTCTCACCCCCATCGTCTGCTTGGGTTCCACTCACCTCTCTCCTCATGGCTCCCACCTGTTGGCTGGAGAGGCAGAGGGCAGGGTCCGTCCCCCCATGGTCTAGGCCAGAATGAAAGGAGGCAACTCCAAGAACCTCTTGAGTGAGACCCTGCTGGGCTGTGGGGCCTTAACAAGTGTCCCAAATGCCTAGCATTGATGCCAGTCCTGCTTAGTAGCTTCTGCTTCCATTTTTAATTAACAGCAGTTTAGTCATTATTCAATGCCAGACAAAATATGGTTAATGTTAACTATGGTTTTCTGAAACCAGCCAACACCAAGCATTTGTTTATACAGTTGGCTTATTTTATTAAAATATAGTTACAATTAACCATGGTTTAGCATTCAGATGTAATGCCAATCAAAATGCAATTCAGAAAAGAATGTGTTTCCATTAAAGAATGAGCTTCTACTTGGTCATTTTACTCTTGCTGCACCACAAACCTACTGGCGATAGACTAAGAACTATAATGAGTGAATTTTGTCAGTGATCTTTTAATGTACTTATGTATGTTTTTGTTGCTTTTTAAAATATTTCAAAATAAAGTATGATTGCCTTATTAAAAAAAGACTCTGTGTGTATATAAAATAGAAAAGTTCATGGTGGCTGAGTGCCACAAGGGGGCAGAACAATCCCCTGCCAAAGATTTCTCTGTCCTTTCACTACCTTGTTGCAAGAAGTGTTCTGTGGAAGGGGGAGGGGAAGGCAGAGTAGCCACTGAGCCCCCTCTGCAGGTGCCCGTTCTTTGCAAGGAGTCATGCTCCTTTGAAATTGGATGGAACTTTCAAAAATAAATAGTATCAGCCTTAGAAAAGAACATGTGGGAAAAGGAAATATTTAACAAGTTCTCAAGAGTGCCCCTGCTAAGTGAGGAATGAATATGCAGGACTGTCCTTCCTGTGTCAGGACGCGGCCCCCTCCCGTCCATTTCACCTGCAACTGCGCCTACTCTGAGCAGCAGCAAATGGCTGAGGTGCCAGGGAGGGCCTTGCCCCAGGTGCGCTCGATGAAATCCCAGATGCCTGGAACGGGGCCTGAGCCCTTCTGCATGAGCCACATGGGCTTCCCCACTGGGTTTGGGCTGCAGATCATGCACTGGCTCAGAAACATCTTCTTTTCAGAGACATCCCCAGACTTCATGTGGGGTCTTGTGCAGGCGTTATCCATAACATCCCACATTCAATACTTCATTGAAACTTTTAAATGATGCTTTTGACCTTAGCAAAGGCCCCCAGTGTGGTTTACATAACTGAACGCAACTCTAACCAACAACAAAAATCTAAGCCAAAGCCTTAAAGGTTAAAACCTTCAATCGTATATTAAAATCTACTAAAATGAAAGAGAGAAACTGAACAATAATAATAAAATCCAGGGAGAAGAGAATGCTGTCCCTGCTTAAACAGCTTGCAGGACAGGACTCATTTCACCTCCTTCCGGAGGGAATTCTATAAATGGGTCCTGCTAGAGAAAGGCTGTTTTTTATTCCTACCAACTGAACCTCCTTTGGTGGTGGGCTTGTAATATGGCCTCCACAGGTGACCTCAACCTACATGCAGCTTCATATGGGAGGAGGTGGCTTTCCAGATATCCCAGCCATAGAGCAGGGGTTTCCTAGATAAGTGTCAGCACCTTGAATTGGCTCTGGAAGTGAACTGGAAAGCAGTGCAATTGAAACATGATTGCTGCCATGTGGCGAATGCTCTCATGTCAAGAGTGAGCACAAGAGAAGCTGGTTGCCCTGCTCTGCACTCAATACAGCTGCCAAACCCTCTTTGAGGGCAGCCCCATGTAAAAGCACATTGCAATAATCTAATTGGAAGCTGACTGCGGCCACTCTGCCTTTGACAGCCTGTTCCGGGGACAATGCCTTCTGTTGCTTACACCTGCCAGGAAACTGTGATGGGCTGCCATTCCCAGCAGTGGAAGAATTTATAAAAGTTCTAAAGGAGTTATTGTAAGATACTTCTTATTCCTCACCCGTAAGGCATCCAGTGACATTCAACCCTCCCCGTCCTTCATTTTATAGTAAGCTGAGCTACTGATTTCTTTAGATGAACTCATGGACTTGTTGAATAAATGGTCTGGAATGCCAAGCTTGTCTTGGACTTATCAAGGACTTGATTAATCAAATATTTAAGATACTTACAAGTGGTTAGCAGTCTTAAAAAGATTGATGCTTGGAATGACTGGATATATTATAACAAAAGACATTTGATTGAGGACATTTGGTGGAGAGACAGCTCAATATACAGTTGCTTTTAAAGGGGATTACTTGGAACTCAATGCATATCAATATCGAAACTGGCATTCAAGAAATTCAGATGCTCAGCCTGTGTTTAAATAATAATTGGAGGCAATATAGAACCTGACCTGGAGCAAATCAATATGCCAAATAAAGATTACGTCTCAATGAGTGAAACACACTTATAACTAGGAAATGTAATCAAGTTGAGGGCATGACATTGTTCCCGTTTCAGCATTAAGAGTATCACTCCAAAGCAAGGCCTTAAAGTGCCTGGATACTTAATGAATGACCTGAGGTACTAAACCAATATACTGCAGAAAGGAAATAGTTTCTATGACCTAATTAATGCTCTCCATTCATACCTCAAGATACAGGTGGAAGCCATTCAATTACAGACAGCAGGCTCTGAGCTAGCAATCACTGGAGTGATTTCTGCCCCTGAAGTGAATAAGGATCTTGGTGGCTTTTACAAAATGACACGAAGCAGCACATCTTTTCAGTTAATGTGTGAAGGTCCTTTTCCATTCAACTGATTTCACTGTGCGATGGGTTCCTCTGTTAGATTTATAAGTACTGTATTTTCTTGTGGCTTCTTGAGAAACTATTTCAGCATTAGTCCCCTACCCCCATCAATTGTAATATTTCTGTAACAAATTACACAGGATGTGCAAGTTGAAGGAAGGGTTTTGCTCTGTATATCGATTCGCTCTGGCAGCAATACGGTCATAAGAACCATAGGAAGCTACCTTATAAAGGGTCAGACAATTGGTCTGCCTAGCTTAGTGTTACGGAAATGGATTTGGGATGGGGAAGAAATCTGTTCTGTTCCCATTTTAATGCTGACTTTTAATGCTGACTCAAACTGAGGCATGAACCAAAATTCAGTTATTCCAATGGCCATTTTCACCCCACAGATATCTCCAGTTAGCTGCTTCCCCATCACAGTTGCAAAATATGGGGGGGGGGGGGCAATGTAAAAGAAAGGAAAAATGGTGTTTGGGGAGTGCCCAAAGGATCCAATTTAGGTTACACACACACAAGCTAAATTTGACCTTTGTGTGCTCCATAGCAGCTGTGGATGCAATTTCTAAAAATCAGCTCCTCGCATTTCAGGAGATGGCAATGGCTGCCCTGGGCTGAGGGTCCTGCATCCGGCCCAGGGGCCAGATGTTGCCCACCCCTGCTGTAGGGCTTTGGACAGGGTCTTTTCTCAGCTACACTGAGTGATGCCAGGGATTCAGCCTGCTGTACCACTGAGTTCTTGCTTCCAGTTGTGTGAAGAAGCCAATCAATTGATGTGTGTTTGTGTGTGCGGGAAAGAGCACTAGCCTTCTCTGAGCAGAAAACAACCCATGAAAAAACTATGTCCCTCCCTGATCATGTAAACAGATGAATTGTGATGGAGTGAGAAAGGAAGCATCTGAGAAGGCTCCCCTCACATACAACACACCTGCAAAATGTAGAAGCCATAAAGAAATATGCCTCATCAGCTCTGTTAAGGTGACTTGAGGGCAAAGGTATACAGGTATACTAAAAGAATCTAGTTTAAGAAGAAATTGAAAACGAATTGCAAATAGCTAAAATCTCAAGCAAAATTGTTCTATTTATACATAACAGGATAGTTTGAAAATAAAGGATGTGATGGTATGTAAACAGCGTGATCAAGACTGTCTTTGCAACTGATGTATCTGCACAGGACTGAATAGATCCAGTTGAAAGGAATGGCTATTTCGTACTTGCTCATTTTACGCTCATTCTTGAAGTGAGGTATATTGATCTTGCGCTTACAATCATTTCAAGATCAGTCCACATCTTGTTATATGAAATAAAATGCTAAGGGCCTCTTTGTACATTAAGGCTATAAGTAGCTTTGCTGCACTTAGAGTGTCTTACTTCCAAGTAGATATTTATAGAATTACACTGTAAGGTATGATTCAACAATAGTTAGGCATCTCTTTTGCCCTCTAATTTTAAAGGCAGTGTTCAACAAGTCAAAACCTCTCCCATCAACATCAAATGAAATTTAAAATGCCTATGTTTGAGTAAGGCTGACTTATGACCTCTGTTTTAGGTATAAGTTAAGGTTTTTTAAACGTATGCCTTAACATGTAAAGCATGAATGTGATGACACAAAGGAATTTGCAAACGTGTGTATAATGCAGAAGGCCAAGACTGGGAATGGCTCCTAATTACATTTGTACACTCTGTGGCAAAACTGGGTTTATTGCTGTGTAATGTATGAAATGTCCTTAGGAACATTTGACTGTGCAGTAGTCATAGACTTCTTTGAAGCAAGTTGGAATGTAAGCACTTCCACCATCAAAACAATAAAAATACATGAATGATGTAGCTATGTAATTTATTTTCTGCCCTTTATTCCTACAAGGAATTCAAGGTGGCTTGCATAACTCTCCTATCCATTTTATTTTCACCTAACCTACCTATGTGAGGTAGGTTAGGCTGGCCTAAATTCAACCAGTGAGCTTCATGGCTGAGGAGAGACTAGAACCCAGATCTTCTGAGTCCCAGTCCAACACTCTAATGAATGTGTCGCAATGGCTAAAACCAATTTGACTGACCCTGGTGAGAAAATCAGAAGGAAAGCAATCTGCAGCAAGCCAGATGAGCACCAGGGGCCCCAGAAAGCTGATGCTGGGCCTTTTGGTTGGTGCCCCATCAACTGTCACTCTCTGGGGCCCACTGGCATACAGGGCCCTAGACTTTGGCCCTGAAGTCCAGCCCTTGTGCTGCCATGGGCTGCATGTGCACTCCCTCAAGTATGATCCCTGAAGCACAGCTAATTGTAGGAACACTTGAAGGAAGTTCCATCCATATACAGCCTTCAAGCACCTTCTCATAAACCTCTGCAAAACGGTAGACGTTGTGCATGGACACACATGTGCATGCAGACCGGCCTGTGGCAGTTCAGGCAAAAGAACTCAGAGGAGTTCAAAGAACACATGGGGAGGTGTAATAATCATAGATGCAAATAAGGCTGCAGTACCTGCAAGAAGCTAATTACAGGTCTAAGTAAAAAAAAAAAAAACCAAACCAATCATGTAGCAATTAATTAATTCCATTAGATCTCTGGAACAAGCTGTAGAAGCACTTTTTCATTCATGTGGAAAGAATGATGCCAGGTGAGTCAGGCTAATACTTGAACTTAAAAAATTACATGACAAAAGGTACCAATTATAACCTAAATGCACGTGTGTGTGTTACACACATGAATACACAACAGAGGTTGCTTACTCAGAGGTTGAAAAAGCACAGCCTTGGCAGAAGCAGGCAGTTTGCTCAAAATTCATTGTGTGCAAAGAACATATTTGTCCCATTGATGGCCAACCCACTCCTGCTTCAACACGTTGCCCAGTGAGGTCCCTCTGAACCTGAGGGGAAGAAGCTGTCACCTGATTCTCTCCAGTGCTGACATCGCCTGGTTCCCATGCTGAGACTCCATCAGGCCTGATGCTTTCTGGGAGCAGGTGCTGTTCCGTCAGCACCACTGCCTACTGCATGCCTGGTCACCGGTTCATTTGGAAATCAAGCACTACTCTTCTTTACACAATACATAATCATCATGAACTTCCGTGCCAGAGCGATGGCTAGTTGGCTTGCTTGGATGGCATTAAAGAAAGGGAGACATTCCCCGCACCTAGGATAAGCCCCATAGACTTGAGTGGAGCTGGCCTCTGCATAAATATGTGTAGGGTTGCTTGCAGGGCTAGCCAAGCCGATTCAGCATGACAGCAAAGGGCAGCCTCCATTTACAGATGCAGCACATCCTCCACTACCACATGCTGGGGACAAAGAACAGGGGAAGGTCAGTGCTGGAAAGGAGATGCTGCATGTGATGACCTGGAGTTGTATGTATATTTGTGTACCTGAGAAAGAACAGTACACAGCAGCAGTCTCCCATGCAGGCACAGTTGCCCGGGGAGGGCGGGGGGAATGAACATCTCTACTCCCCACCCTCTTCCAATTAGATATGTTACACAACAACAGGGAAAATGTTATGACAGCCTCCTTTTTCTCTCTTCCTGGACTTACCATTTCCATGCACCACCATATCTTTAGCTCACTATTTTCCCCCCTCTTAGCTTCTCGTTATTTGTTTTTCGGCGCCAGGCGAAGACCTTTTTATTCAAATGTCATTTTAATTGTTAATAGTATTTATTCATTTTACTCTTTGGCCAGGGCGACTTAATTTATACTGTTAATTTATATTATTTTATGAAGTTTATTTATGGATGTGAGCCGCCCCGAGGCTTCGGCGAATGGGGCGGCATAGAAGTCTCCTAAATAAATAAATAGCCTTGCTTTTCCTCTCTTCCCTTGCCTTCCTGTTCCCCCCTTCCCAACTCCTCGCCTTTTTCTTTCTCTTCTTCTCCCCTCGGCCCCTTTGCCTTACTCACTGCTTCCCC
The DNA here is from genome assembly GCF_004798865.1 of Varanus komodoensis. Classification (NCBI taxonomy): domain Eukaryota; kingdom Metazoa; phylum Chordata; class Lepidosauria; order Squamata; family Varanidae; genus Varanus; species Varanus komodoensis. The sequence goes on from NW_025335548.1 coordinate 3,205,763, forward strand.
CTCCTTCTTAGCCTCCAGCCTCACTATTTATAACCCATTCACTCTTTACCTTGCTTTGGACTAGCCAGGACTGTGGCAGACATTAAGTGCTCCCCCTCCCCCTCCCCATTTATTATGTTTCTATACTGCTCAATAGCCAAAGCTCTCTGAGCAGTTTCACAGCAGTGAAAACCATTTGTGGTGGCGTCCATAGCGGTTCCTCAAGTTCCCAAATGTGCCCAGGGGTCTCACAGTTTGGGAATCCCTGGTGTATGGGAAAAGGATGCTCATTACACCGAAAGAGCCATACTGTGCCACATACAGCACTGCGGTGGGGATAAGGACAGCCAAATCCAATTATTTATTATCTGTGTTCATTCAAAAGTCCCTTCCATCCTGTTTCATCCCATTTCTACATTAATCCTTGCTTTAAAGAAATGTGCGTAAAAATTCACATTTGAATTTGTATTTAAATGTGTAATTTTACATACACATTTATATCATGCAATCCCATGCAAGCCCACTCAGAAGCAAGGCAAATACATTCAGTGGGCCTTATATCCAGGCAGGTGTTTGGTGTAGGGTGTGTACCTTCAGGGCACAATCCCTTGTGTGTTTGGGGAGGAAAAAAGTCCTACAATACCCAGCATTCCTCGGCCAGCACAGAAATTATGGAACCTTTTTCTGGCCATGTATGCATACAATTATGACTTAAATGTGTTTTCTCCCCAAACATGCATTTCTATAATTAAGTTCTTTCAAAATGCATATTTTTAAAAAATGAAGTTTTGCGCTGAGAACTGTGTTAGGATATTTGGAAAATGTGGAAGGCTGTGGATAGCTATGTTCCAGTCAGCACATTAGTTTGGGAGGTGTGGTCTGGGCCAGTTGGTACTGGAATTTGCAGCAATCAGATCTCTCCAGCGTCCCTAGCTGGGAGAGGAATATGCTAAACATTCCCAGGTCATTTGATTGATTGATAATTCTTATGCCCCTCTTCAGTTAAAAACCCCCAAACTTATGGAGATGACATACAAGCAAAAGACAATATAGAGGGAAATGAGAAAAAATCTGCAGGACTGCTGAATGCCCAACTATGCCTCTTATCTTCTTGTGGGGGCAATCCAACTAGAACAAACATACATGGTCCCCCAGTCTTTCCTGTTCCCCTTGCACCTTCTTTCTCTGCAAGGGCAGGAGTGGCAGCTAATCCTGTATATGTGAGTGTAAATAGTGGAGCAAGAGCCTGATGTTCCCCGATATGTTTGCAAAATCTGGGGAACTGACCAGAGCAATTGACACGATCATTCCTAAGTGCCCTCTCCCACCAGACAGAGCCCGTTCTTCTCCATGGTATACACCTGAGTTATGGGTGATGAAGTGGGCTGCGAGACGATTAGAGCTCAGGTGGAAGAAATCACAAGATGAATCTGACCAAACATGCTTACATGCTCATTATCGAGCCTATGCTGTGGTGGTGAGAGCGGCGAAGAAGAAATTCTTCCCTGCTTCCATTGCCTCCTCACAGTGCCATCCAAGCAGAGCTCTTTCAAGTGGTGCAGGGGCTAATACATCCTGGCCCTAAAAAAGATCCTGTGACACCATCAATAGCCTGTTGTGACGACTTTGCCCAGCAATTTTTAAGGAGAAAATTGCTCAGATTCATCAGGAGTTGGACTCCACAATTGATAGGGTTCCATCACGGGAACTGTCCAGAGCCCTGTCTGGTCCAGCATTGTTGGATGAATTTCAGTTGATGTGGCCGGATGATGTGGACAAGGTGCTTGGACAAGTACATCCTACCACCTGCTTACTTGATCCTTGCTCTTTGTGGCTACTGACCAAATCCAAATATGGGATTGGCACCTGGATCCAGGAGGTCATTAAAGCCTCACTGAGGGAGGGCTGGATTTCTGCCCCTTTAAAGGACGCAGTGATCAGGCCTGTCCTAAAGAAGGTGTCCCTGGACCTGGTGCTGGCCACCAATTATAGACCAGTGGCCGACATCCCATTTCTGGGCAAGGTGCTAGAATGGGTGGTGGAGGGACAACTCCAAGCACTCTTGGAAGAAACTGATTATCTGGACCCATTTTAGTCTGGCTTCAGACCCGGTTACAGTAATGAATCTGCCTTGGTCGCCCTGTATGATCACCTGTGCAGGAAGAGGGACAGGGGGAGTGCGTCCCTGTTGGTTCTCCTGGACCTCTCAGAGGCTTTTGATACCATCAACCATGGTATCCCTCTGGATAGGCTGGCCGGGTTGGGAGTAGGAGGCTGTGCTTGGCAGTGGTTCCGTTCCTACCTTGCTGCCTGATTCCAGAAGGTGGTGCTGGGGGACTTTGGCTCTGCATCATGGCAACTCTGCCATGGAGTACCACAGGGTTCCATTTTGTCCCCTTTGCTATTTAACATCTACATGAAACCGTTGGGAGAGGTCATCAGGAGGTTTGGGCTGCGGAGTCACCACTACACTGATGACACCCAGCTCTACCTCTCTTTTTCAACTAATCCAAGTGAGGCAGTGGCTGGACTACTGTAACACGCTCTATGTGGGGCTGCCCTTGAATACTTTAGATGGTGCAAAATAGAGCTACCAAGATGCTGTCGGGGACCGGTCGCTATTCTCACATAACTCTGATCCTCTATAAGCTCCACTGGCTTCCTATTGAAGTCCGGGCCCAATTTAAGGTGCTGGTTATGACCTATAAAGACCTAAATGGCTTGGGACCAGGATATCTAAAGGAACACTTTTTCCCTGTATGCCCTCCCACCCCCTATGATCTGCAGCAGAGGCCCTCTGTTCCTTGAAGGAGATCAGGAGACAGAATACCCAGAGGAGGGCTTTCTTTGTGGTGGCGCCATGGCTATGGAATGCTCTCCATAGTGAGGTCTGTCTGGCACTGTCATTATATGTTTTTCGGTGCCAGGTCAAGACCTTTTTATTCAACCAATATTTTAATGTTAATAGATTTCATTATTATTATAATTATTTTAATCTGTTTAGCTGATTTTAATAACTAATTTTATGTATTTCAGTTGTGGGATATCTAGTTTATTATTATTTGGGATATGTACATTATTTATCGCTGTATTTATAGATTTTATTGTGAGCTGTCCTGAGATGAATGTGATGGAGGAGCTAGAAATACCCTAAATAAATAAATAATAACAATAAAAATTAACTTCCTTTCTTTTGCAAATAGTAGTGCCAATGTGGCATATATTAATAAAAAAGGAAATAAATGCATGCCAATAATACTGAAATAAAACAAAAATATGTTCACTAGTTCCTCACTATTATTCCGTTAAGTATTATTAGAGCCATCGCAGAGATGGAATGTTTACTTCTGTGCCAAAATGTTTATAACTGTGCCCACTCAAATGCTATATGCTAGGAAAGCAGATTATAATGTTATTGCTAATCAGCAGCAGCATGCTGGACATTTTTCTATATGAACTGAAAGGATTCCTTGGCAATATGACTGTATTCCAATAGGGAATTATGCAATTGCAAAAGATACGGTAAAAAAACAGTGCAATTGTATACATCTTTACTTGGAAGAAAGCTTCACTGGTTGCAACTGGACTTACTCCCAGGAAAGTGCATGTAGGATTACAGGCTGAATAAGAACTCTCTTAAAGTAGAGAAACCTGGAATGACAAAGTAGTCTATTACAGGACCTGAAACCTGTTCAGATCATTTGGGATACAGAAAAGAGTCAACAATATCTGAATTAATCGAAAACACATATTTGTTTTTCGCTGTTGAAGTCAATGGCAAAACTGGTTATTATCATAGCCATGGATAGTGTTTGTTGGGTAGCTTGGATGTAACAATTCATGGAAATATATTTTTGGCCACTGATGGTGGCTGTCAGCACAGAGCCCCGATGGAAGACACCCTCCGGGGGGCCGGAAAGCAGTCCAAGAAGCCAGTCCTAGGAGCAGCCGTATTTCAGAGAATGAGCATGCTCCCCGAGGAACAAGCAGCCTGTGTGCTCCGTTTTAGCAAATATATGAGAGCCAGCTCTGAGAGCATTTTAGGAAGTGATATTTAGCAGCTGCAAAATACCATGGTATGAACAGAGAAGCGGGCTGTCCCTCTTCCCTGCTTCTGATTTGGGCAAGAGTATAAAAACTCTTGGCTGACACATGTGCCAGGAAGGCCTCTCATGGCTGCGTAGTATGGAGGTGCCCATGGACAGAATGCGGCCTTTGGGGGGCAAAATCGCATCATGGATGAAAGTGTTTGTGAAACGCATCCAAAACTGATGGCGTCTATATGACTTGGTGGCTTGTTATATATTGTGGGAATGGCAATCCCTACAGAGGCTGTTCTGGACAGACCCTTTGGGACAGGGTAGGTGACTTTTAGCTCCCATTGTTGAGATTGTGTTCCCTGGGGCTGCCATAGATGGTGGATAAGGCTGAACTAAAAAGGGGGCAGGGTCCCTGCCGTAAGTGGCTAAGTCGCCCTTCTTCTCCTTCTCCCCCTCCCGCTCCCCCTCCTCTCCCCTCACTCTGCCTGCCTGCCTGCCTGCCTGCCTGCCTGCCTGCCTTCCTTCCTTCCTTCCTCCCAGTGGGCTGCCAAAGGGACACTTATTCTTGTCAAACATCTGAACTGATGACATACTTTGTAATTAGATCAGGGATCACCTAAAAATTAGGCCTAGGGGCCCTGGTGGTCCCACCCCCAGTGCCAGGCCTTTGACGGCATGTGATGGGCCTCTGATGTCAACTGTTTTTATCAGGTCCAGTATTGTATTGGAACTGTTGTAACTGCTTACATTCATTTAAGTTTTGTACATCACAGATGTGATACTATGCTTTCATTATTTCCAATTTGTATTTGTGGTTTGTATCATTCGTGTTGAGAGAGTTTTGGCTATTGGGTGGTAGGGATATTAAATTAATATTAATAACAGTAATAGGATAAAAGCAACTGAGCACTGGAACTGTGAAAATGCCCCATGTGATGCATTATTTACACTCGGCAATCTCGCCCTTTGTTTGTTGTTATTTTTTGCATTTCATAACAGTTATAGAAGTTTAAGAAATATCTACTGCAGGGAAAAGAACAGATGAACATGTGCTCCCTTTGCTGAATTCTGCCACATGCCCCTCTGCATCTGTGGTCACAGACACCATCACACTGGGAATCTCCGTGCAGCTCCTTGCAGCACCGACTGCCACCAGCCCGGGCAGAGAGATGCATGGGACGATTGCACTGGCATCAGGGGAAAGGCTGCAGCAGATGGTGGAAAAGAAGTGGAGGGATTCTCACTGGGAGGCCCTGTTCAGCAGGCAGCTCTGAGTTCAGTGTAAAGGTCTGTCCTGAGAGGTGCTGTTGCATAAGTGCAAAAACATTCTTCTGGAACCCAGCTGGGAGGGTGCCATTGCACTTGTGTTCCAGCTGTGGCTTTCCTCCAGGCGGCCACTGTGGGAACAGAAAGCTGGTGAGGGACCCTCAGCTTGACCCAACAGGTCTCTTCTTACATTCGTCTGTTGTGTGCCACTTCTATCATGACCCCATCTGTCTTCACCCAGCCTTCCCCAGTCTGGTGCTCTTTTGGGACTGCACACCCCATCATCCCCACCCATTGGCCACACTGGCTGGTGTGATGGGAGCTGTAGTCCACAGCACCTGGAAGGCATCAAGTTCAGGAAGGCTCTCATATTCTGCATTGTACCCAGCACAGCTTGTGTTCTCATACCTTTGAATCAATTCCAGAGATCTAATTACTGTCATTTACTGAGCAAATGGTTTTCATCAGGATTTTTATTACTTTCTCCTGCTAGCTAATCAAAGAACCAACTGAAAGTGTCTCTGCTTATAGAAATTATTGTTATATGCTAATCAGAGTCATGGAAAGATACTCTATAGCAAAAGTTTTGGGCTGTTTACCTGGATGGGAGGAAAGCCACATTACACGTTACTGGGACTTACATTTACTTTATTACTCTGCAATGATATGCACAACTTAAGCCTCATTGAATTAAGTGGCATTTCATTGTATTGCACTGTTAGAGTAAACCAGAATCGGAGGAGCCGGTAATGTTGGTTGGTTGTTGGTTATCTCTTAATCATGGATGCAGAGAGCTTTAATGCTTCTCCGTGCTACTAATGTTGATGTGCTGATGAATGTGTTGGAAAGCATGACAGCATTGTGACCTAGATGGGTATCTTACAACTGCATGATCTGGGCACCTTATTTTTTCAGTATTTCATGACTGCTGTTGGAACTTATAGGCTGGTGCAACCAGATTTGGAAAAGTGAAATACAGTGGTACCTTGGCTCAAGAACTTAATCTGTTCCACGACTCTGGTTGTGACCCAAATTGGTTGTGACCCAAGTAAAATTTCCCCATAAGATTGAATGTAAATAAGGTTAATCCGTTCTGGCCCCTCCGAATGTGGTTGTGAGCCAATTTTTGGTCACGAGCCAAGTCAAATTTCCCCATAAGGTTCAATGTAAATAAGGTTAATCCATTCTGTAACTATTTTTTCTAAATCAGAAAAATTTGAACCAAAGTGACAAAGAACAACAAAGTAACAAAGTACGGTACAGTACAGTGGAGAACACTAACCCAGCTGGGGGGGAGGTTATTGTTTGGAGGGAGAGTCCCCCTCCATAAGGACACTGGGGAAATCTCTTTCAGGGGTTTCCTCTCTTCTTTGTCTCTTAGCTGCAGGGTCAATTTTGGTGAAAAATCTGTCTGTAGTCACTTGTTTTTTGTATAGTCACTTGGGGGGTGGGGAGATGGCTGTGATCGTGCTGGTTGGGCGGGAGAGATGGCTGAGATTGCACCCGTCTTTTCTGCAGGAGTGTGCCCATAATCACGCACGTCTTCCCTGCATGAATGCAACTGCGATTGTGGCCATCTCCCCACTTGGGGGTTGGAGGGTGGGGAGATGGCCACAATCTTGGTCACCACCCAATGCAGAGTTTGCAACCCAAGTCAAAATTTTCATGAAATTTTTGTTCACGACCCGATTTGGTCATGAACCAAGGCGTTCGTGAGCCGAGGTACCACTGTACTAAAGCTCATAGATTTGCTGCTGTGATTTAACTTGCTCCACCTACTTCCCATGGGAAAAGAAAATTGGACAAGTGTAAGAAATACACTGGCTTAAAAAAAAAGGTACATCCTAGTACTGTCAAAGTTGGGAGCTTGATCTATTTAAAATTGCTGGTTTTCAGTAGTAAACCTCAGCTTTCAGTGTAATTATTGTTATTTTATCACCCACAAATGTGAGGGAGTATTTTAGGCTGACAAAAGGCTGGTAACTCTTTGTTTATTCCTTGCACCCTGTCTGTGATCCCCCCACACCTCAGTTAGAACTCAGATGTAAAAGCTGTTAGAACAGGAACAAAGGTCTTTGGGTGACATCAGGAGAGATTAGTACATTGCTGATGTGGAAAGCACAAATCCTAGTCAAAAAAGGAGGAAGAGGCTGTGGGAAGCATCTCCAGGCAGTAGAATCTGTGTGCGTGTTTACTGAGAGAAGCAATCTGTCCATAAATTTCAGAATATGTAGGGATGCTTGAGGAATTCATTCTTAGCACATCTTGATACAAACTGTCCAGAGCTGTACCTCTCAAATTGACATGCAGACTGGGATGTCATTAACCTTTGGATTTCATACTCCCCCCAGTTTTGCAATACGGTGCTCAGCTCAAAAAAATGTGCCACAATGCATTTAAATATGCACATTTTGGGTTAAAATAGACCTGGCAGTATGCATTTTGTGAGAAAATGGGTTTGGAAATATGTACTTCAATGCAGATTTTTTGGTGAGTATTTTGAATTACAGATTAATATGGCTTTGGCACAGGAAGGGAACAAGCTGCCTTTCGCTGAGTCACGCCCTCTGCCTAGCCCAGGACTGCCAACACTGACTGGCAGAGACTCTCCAGGGCCTCAGGCGGGAGTCTTTCAAGCCCTCTCTGGAGAAGCTGGGCCCTTCGGCATGCACGGCAGGGGCGCTGTCATGGGGCCGCAGTCTCTCTGCTGAACAGACCTGTAAGTGAAGAGATGGGCCATGCACAGAGCGGTTCATTGAACCCAAACTAGAAACTATTTCCAAGATCCCTCCTTTTCAGTAACCTTGGGACCCACCCCTCTGGAGAAGGGCTTGCCTCCTAGATCTACACAGGCACAATAATTGGCTAGCCCTTCTCTCCCAAAACCACATCATGAGGTCAGAGACTGAACCAAGCTCCTCTTGATCATCTGTCATGTCCCCTCCCTGCACTTTCAAACTTTGTTGGTTCTCAAGGTCTGCCTGAACACTTGCAGATGGTGGTCTTGAAATAAGCTCTCCCTCTTGCACTGTCTCTGTGTCCACTGACTTTGTTTCCCAGTCCTCATCTGAAGAGTTAGTACCACACTGACCCTGGAAAGTCTGCCAGGAATAACTGCCTCTTTCATTTCCAACAACCGCTAGCATCTGCTAGCTGTCAGATCAATGACAAGAAGAAAGTAGGACCTTGGATGGCTCCCAGTGGGTCCTGTTCCTGAACTCTCAGTTCCACTAGAATAGGAGGCAATTGTCTCAGCAGGGACCTAAAACCATTGCAGACTATTTTAGGCTGTCAAGGGCTGCAGTGCAGTCATCTCCAGCCTGATTTTGCAGCCTGACACTTCTATGAGACTGAGAGCTTCTGGAATCTCATCCTCTGAGATGGACAATGGCAGGGCGGTGTCCTCTGGCTGGGAAGGACCTGAATAAGCAACCGATCGGTCCACTGCTGTGGAGCTAGCCTGCGGCCCATCCTCATCAGAATCCCCTGCTGTATACCGGATGTTCTGGAATGCGCAAGACATCAGTCTGCTTTTGTCTAGCATGCAACCTTCAGCACTCAGACACGTGTTCACATACCAGCCAGTCCCTCAAACTATGCAAGGATAAACTATTCCATATCTGGTCCCTGTCAATTGTACAGATATTCAGTCATAAGTATGCCATGTCCCATTTCTGCACTGATTTTTTAAACATCAAGGCTCACGTTGATATTCATACACATCTTTTCTTAATACATGGTTTTAGATACACAGTTTTTGAGCCAAGAGTTGCATCACAGAATTCAGAGAAGTGTGCAGTCTGAAGGATTAGGGTTCTCTGCTCCACATATTAGTCTTGGAAGTGTGACTTAGAAGGGTTCACTTAAACATGCAGGCCAGACAAGATCTCCCACCCCAGTCAAGCTACAGTGAAGAGGGGACAGAATGAAAAAAGAGAATGGATTGTAGAATCCATTATAGAATCAAGTGTCTGTACTAGCATTCCACCTGCACAGATTTGGTCCATCAGTGTGTGGTGAGTAAGTATCTGAATGGAAGTCTGAAACAAATAATGCCATGATTAAGTTGCTGAATTTACTACATTATTTCCCGAATTGATTTATCTGCTGTGCAGGATAGCAGTTAAAGCAAGAGGGAAATACAGTGAATATTCAGAAAATTTTCATGTCTGTATGAGAAATTTCTTACAGAGTGACAGGACATTAAGTATGGGTGGTATGTTTGTACATATCAACAAGCATGACCAACCAAATAGGAGTCTAGAGCACCTTTCTGAGCTGTGGTACCTCTTTGTTGAAAGTGACATTTGTCATGAGGCCGTTAAAAAAATAACAAAAGGACTTCCCTAAACTTCATGGCATTTCACTGAATGATGTAACAGTACTTCTGCCTCTCAGACAGCTCTGCCAGCTTTTCTGATCTTGTATTTTGTATATTCATAGAGTTGGTATAGCCATTTGGGACCACAAGGCTAGCTATGTGGGTCCTGCAAAGCTTTTCAAAGGATGGCCTGTCCCTTTATTAAAGTTGCACAAGACAACTACTTAGATGTATAGGCTTGATGCTAATAAAGCAATGTGCAGTATTTATAATTGTTTTCATCAAGAAATTAGTGAATATATTTTTTTTCTTGAGCATAAACAGATGCAATGGAGTCAAAGGTACAGTAATGAGGACCAATATAGTTAAGGTAGCTTAAGGGTTGCCCTATATTTAAACCTGATTTGAATTCACATGCAACATTAAGACAATTTGTAATCTGAAATATCCCCAGTTAATTTTATTACAGCTCGAAATCCCAATATTGCTCTCTGTATTAACTGGTACACTGCAATCCTATGGGTGTCAGTTCAGAAATAAGTTGTACTGTGTTCAAAGGAACTATTAATTAATAGTTCATTAATCTGCAATTCTGCATGTTTGGTTCTTCTTAACATGATCAGGTTCATTCTCTTTTAACCATAAGCAAGTCTCTCTAAGTCTTACACTTTGGAGAGAAAAGCATCTGGAAGGGTCCAGGGATATGCAAGTTTGAGTTGGGAAAGAAAGAATTACACAACTCCTTCTCTGACTTACTGGTCCTCAGTCTATTCAGGGTGACCAAGACTTGGGAGAAAGAGTATGTTTGAGGAAGATGATGTTTTTGTATCTCCAGTTCTCATAGTGTCTTATTTGCCACTCGGAACCATACTTGTGAAATGCTGGAAGGATTCCAAAGACAAAATCATCAGCAAAAGCATGGCTTAACAATCTATGGACAATCATATTGGCAGGAAGAATTACAAGACAAGTCCTGGCACAATGACAGTAAAAGGAATCAGATATGTTCCCTGAAATTTGTTATGCTTTTATCAATTTTATGAGCAAGCAGATTGAAAGGAGAAACCCACTGAAAAGCCATGCAGTACTGTGGAAAGGTATTAACAATATGACTTTTGATTAAAGTTTCTATTGATGTTATTGTATGTAGTTTCCAATGAACTTAATTATTGTTGTTCATGTTGTCACTCTTTTTTATTAATTGAAAATAAAATTGAAAAAGATTGAAGTAATCTCAAATGAGAGAGCTTTACAAATATTTAAAAACAAAGCAAAACAGTGTGACGAGATAGCTAGAGTTAGAGTAAAAGTTCCAGAAGTTGTCCATACTGATTGGTAATGTGGAGAGGAAATGAATGTGCATGACAGTTGCATGCTTAAAAATGAACAAATCATAGTACATGAGGGTCAGAGGAAAGGAATATTGAATAGCATATGCAAAAGTCATATGGGAACTCAGCTATTTAAAAAAGAGGTGGTCAGGCAAGTGTACTTAAATGTAAGGCTAGTGCCAGAATCAGAACCAAAAGAAGCAGATACTGTTAAAATGGAGTTAATTAACAAGTGTTTTGATTTTAGATGAAGAATTATAATGGGTGAATATCTGCTTTTTAGTGTTCTTGTTATATTATTATGCATTTTATTCTTTTTCTTATTTTTGTTTCCTGTGTTTTGTATATTTTGAAATCAAATCAAATTTCATGATTAAAACGAGAAAACACTGGATGACATATTGATTATAGGTAGTCTCCAAAAGGAACAGAGCAAAACTTTGGAGTAGGAAGTCTTAAGCCAGTGATGGATGGAGCAAGGAGAAGCGTGGCAGTACCTGTGTCAGGTTCAGATGAAACAAATGCAGCACACAGGACCAATGAGACCTCAGAGGAGGTTTGGAATCTGCCTATATCAAGAGGAAGAGTGACAAAGTTAACCTATTCAAAGCAAAGGGCTCCTCCATGTGAAACTTTTAACCCACCACTTCACCAAGGCTTTTGCTTCTGGATTCTTTGCAGGATTAAGAGGGCTCTTTTAGATTTCCCAGCCCTGCTGACACCCTGGGGGTTTTCTTCCGCAGTCTCTTCACATGTTCCATTATACAAGCATAAGATGCTACTGAAACTGCACAAGTATGCAGCTGAACTTTCCTTGAACTAAAATTCATATATTGTTTATCTCATTGTATTTTATTGTAAACCACCCAGAGAGGCCTCTGGGCTATGGGGCAGTGAATAAATGTAATTAATAAATAATCCATGGAAGCAGCACTGGAGAAAACAGTGAATCAATCCCCTCAGGATATAGGGAGGGAGAGGAAACGAGACTTCATTCAAATAAGTAAATATGCTGAGCAAATACAAATAGTCTTCTCAAAAGGTGACTTGGTTGTCTTGGCTAGCAACTTGGTTGCCTTGATCCAAGCAAAGGAGGAGCAAATAGTTCAACAGGCAGCGCCCCTGACTTTTTGGACAATTTGAGAGTGTGTTGTTAACACTCTCACAAAATGGCTGCCTCAGGAGGTCTTGGCCATTCACAAAATGGCTGCTATGGTAGTCATGGCCTGTCACAAACATTCATGTGTGAGAAATCAAACTGGTAGGACTAAACAAAAAATAATTTCCCCAAGAAACTAATACAAAGTGGAAGCTGAGCTCCAACCCCTCCTAATGCTCTTTGGAAATCCAATAAAGATGGCAATGGAGGATGGCACTTTGCTTTGCCTACCATTTGAAAATAATAACAACAAATTAAGATTTTTTTTAAAAAAATCACAGTGCTGGGGACCCAGTATCTAGTGCATGGATAAAGCACACATGACTAAGTGAGTGGTTATTTTTTATTTCTGGAGGGCAGGCACTGGGTCTGCCAAAGTTGTTAGGATGAGTGGCAGACTTGAGGGCAGGTAAAAGGGGCTATTCTGAGCTTGACTAGACATAGCAATAGACAGAGCATGTGAAGTGGGCCTCTCTAGCTCCACAGACACAACTTCCCATGTGAATGAGCAAATGACTGGAATGGAAGAATGGTATTTCAGTATTTTATGTATGGTACCAAAAAGTGACCAAAACTATTCACGTAACTCACTTTTTATACACTTACAAATCTCGTTTCTTAATCCAGCCACAATACAAGAGTTTTTTTTAAAAAGGGAATTATTATTATTACACATTATATTTATACCCCACCTTTCTTCCTTTTGCAAGGAACCCCAAGTGGCTTACAAGTTTTTCTTCCTCTTTATCATTTCCTCACAATGACCCTGTGAGGGGAGTTAGGCTGAGGCTCTGTGAACAGTCCAAAGTCATCCAGTGAACTTCATGACCGAGTGGGGACTAGAACCCCAATTTCCCACATTTGCAGCTCAACACCCTAACCACTCCTCCACCTGCTTTACAAGGTTATATAATGCAAAGGGGTGAAACCCTCAGTATTCTGTTTATTTGTTCTTGCATCTCTGCCTGCCTTTTACATGAAACTATCTCTAAGGACTCTTCTGCACGGGGTGTTTAACCTGTCACTTTACTGAGGCTTCTTCCATCTTTGTGGTGGTGGAGTGGGGGGGGGGGAGTGCCTCCTTCACATTATTATATATTTCAATATAAAACCACAAGGTGGCACTGCAGTATAGCCCCTCTATAACAGAATTGCTGCAGTTACAAAAGTCTTTGATTCAGATTTGTCTGATATCTTTGCTCTAAAATAAAGTCGTTAAAGTGGCTAGACAATGTGGAAGAGGCCCTGGAGCATGACAGTGTAATGAAAGCACTGCACACTTCCATGGGTGAGGGATCACAAGCACACACTAGATGTCTTGTGTGGAGAAACTCTAGAAAAGATAAAATCGTCCCCTAATTTGCATCTAAAACTCTGCTTGCACCTGTTCTTCCCCCATACAAAATAATATGTACCAATGACTGCATATTCTACTACATCACCAGCAAAACAAGGAAGAATAATGAAATGAGAAGAAGTCAGCGTTAACTTCACACTGTCCAAATGTGCCAGCAGAGAGCAGGTTAATCTTAAAATCGTAATGTCAACAACAATCAGTCCCCTCGTGGTCAATCAATTTCTTTTCATGTCTCTAGAGCATTCTGAAAGGTCAAATAGAGAATTTTATCCTTTGTTCATCCACTCTCTCATTTTCTCCTTTATTTAGATGCCATCTAACTAAGCTAGGGGAGAGATGGGATGTCAGCCGAGGGCATGAAAAGATACTACACCCATCATTTACTCAACTTTTGGGGATGAGAAGTAGAAATGAAGAAAGAATACTGGAGAAATTAATCGCATCCTTTTGTACCATGTGAATGCAGTGGCCGGCTCATTTCTTAGGTGCATCTGATGTCAGACAGGTGGCTAGATAAGGAATAATTTCTTCTAATAGTCAACTCGATTGAGTACCAAGCCTGTGACAATATAACACAAATGGGGTGATGAGAGGGACATAGCAGCATGAGGGAAAATGATGTTTCTAGAAGCAACTAAAAAAAAGACGACCCTAAGGGAAACTTCCTCACAAAACAGCTCAATCAGTGAAAACTGACTGTGTTCAGGAGTCTTGTAATGTACCGACAGCAGGAAAATAAAAACAAAACTTGGTGGGGAGAAGTGGAATGTCCTGCTTGGAAGGAATGGCTGGAACCCTGAACAGAAGGACTCCTTTGTTATTGATTTCTTATATTGATATCCTGCTATTCTTCCTGAAAGGAAACCAAAGCAGGTTACATCTTCCTCCTTTCCTTTTTATCCTCAGAACAACCCTGTGAGGTGGGTTAGGCTGAGAGTCAGTGACTGGCTCCAAGTACCGCCTGAGCTTCCTGGCTGGGTGGGGCCTAGAAGACGGCTCTCCCAAATCACTCTTTAAGAGTGTTCAATTAAGAACACCACCACTCTCTAACTCAGTAGGACTTTTAGGAGAAAAGAGCCATCACGGCATTGTATTGTAGGTCCTGCATGTAACTATTATAAAGCATTTTCCATTGAAACTTCATTCAAAATAAACGTACTCAAGAAATTAGCATATACACATAGTAACAAGGAACTTGATTGGAGGAAAATACGCTCCTTTGAATGAAAATCTATGAAGCAGATATATAAAATAAATGAACACTTTTTCAAAAATATCTCACCTGAATTATATTTGGAAATGAAAGTTCCCATTAAATATATAAAGACCATTATCCCTTGGAGTAGGTCTTATTGCACTGAATAGGGTTGCACTATAAGAAGTATCATGCATAGACACATAGACAATTGAAGCATTAGTAAATTGTCAAGTCTGAATTCAACAAGTATTAGGAATTAAAATGAGAATCACAACTTAAAACATCCAGTAACAAAATCAACACCCAGAAACATTCCTGTTAAATGTTGCTGAAAAGAAGTGGTGCCAGCATGCGGTGACATAAAAAGGATTGTGAGAATTAGGCTCTTTGGGGACATAATACTGAATGATTCATGACTATGGTTTAGGATCCTGGCCTGTTAACAAACCATGGGGCCACATGTACCACTGTCACAGAGAAGCATGAGAGCTCAAGTGGGAATTATCACTTACTGGTGCAACTGGAGAGTAGCCCAAATCAGTGCTTCTCACTGGGGGCAAGGCAGTGGAGCTCTTGGAAAGGAGGTCAGCTGATCTGTTCTATTTCAGACGTCCTAACTAGGGCTAGTTTCTGGGATTACACTAGCAGGGGCTAGTTCCCCATAGTGCTATCATTTGTTTCAACTAGCTCAATATGATTCCCCCTGGCAAACTGCCAGGGTTGGTTACTATCCATAGTTTACTAAGCAAAATTCCCCTGGTTTGGATGTAATTTGGGTTGGCTTAAAAGCAGAAGAAGGCCTTTCTGATCATCTTGTGGCTGCAAAGAAGAAGAAAAGGGAGAGGAAGCATGTCAGCTAGAGATGTGTGGATTTTGTTAATTCCATCTGCATTCTTTTTTGGTCATCATCCACCCACTGACACAAGCAGGATAGTTTTAAACAGAATTTTGTTCTATTTGTGCTAATTACTACTAGTACTGTGAACTTTTGGGCATTACAGTGGTACCTTGGCTCACGAACTTAATCTGTTCCAGGACTCTGGTCGTGACCCAAGTCAAATTTCCCCATATGGGTCAATGTAAATAAGGGTAATCCGTTCTGTAACTATTTTTTTTTTAATCAGAAAAATGTGAAGCAAAGTGACAAAGAACAACAAAGATCATGGCTATCTCCCCGCCCCCCAGCACGACCGCAATTGCGTCCATCATCATGGCACGCTGGGGGGGGGGGGGAGACGGACGCAATCATGGGCATGCTGGTGGGGGTGGGGAGACGGGTGCAATCGTGCTGGGCAGGGAGATGGCCAAGATCGCAGTTGCATTCCTGCAGGAAAGATGGGTGCAATCACGGGCACGCTTGTGCAGGAAAGACAGGCGCAATCTCTGCCATCTCCCCTCCCACCTCCAGCATGATCTTGGCCATCTCCCCACTTGGGGGGGCGGGGAGACAGCCGCAATCATGGTTGCCACCTAATGAGGAGTTTGCGACCTGAGTCAAAAATTTTATGAAATTTTTGTTCACGACCCAATTTGGTTGTGAATTGAGGCGTTGGTGAGCTGAGGTAACACTGTGCTTATTGCAAAATATTACCAATCCCTCCTCTGCCCAAGTAGCAAACTGGTTTCATGTTATTGGAATACTCAAAACTCAGAAAAAGCTGGACCACTGCAGTACCCATAGGCTGTTTTCACAGAAAACCAAGCTCATGGAATCCATAGTTAATTTCCCCCAAATCCTAACGTGAACTCAAGGTTGTTAACATTAGGTCTAAACTAGGCCTTACACTTTGGGGTTGCAACTCCAGCAACTTGTGGGACTGCACCTCCCACCAGCCCTAGCCAGCACAGCCAATGGTGGGGGATGATAAGAGTTGTAATTCAACAACATTTGGGGCCATATGTAGTTCACCCTGATCTGCATTGACAGATGCTCTCCAGGGCTTCAGATAAGGGGGAAGATGCAGTTCTATACAGAGATGCCAGCGACTAAACAGTGGAAACGCCACAGTGCCAAACATGTGCTTGAACATTGGACTTCATCCTTTTTACAAAAAGAAACAGCCCTCTGGCAAGACCATCCCACCAAGTAGAGATTCCTCCCCACAAAGCTTTAGCACAGGGATGCAGAACCTCAGTCCTACAGGTCCAACCAAGTCCTCTGGGGTTCCCTAGATGGCCACACCTTCTCCTGGCTCCACCCCTTTCTTCTACCGCTGATTGTTTGATGATCTCCTGCCTTTTGTGGAATGCTTTCCCCATTCTAAAATGTCTCTCCTAAAGCTTAGTTACTAATAGTAAGGGCCTTGAGCATAAATAGGCTGATATTTGGGGTATTCGGTACCACCCACCACAGATCCCCAAGAACTTCTTTAAAAGTGCATTTAAAAGCATCCGATGGCCCAGCCTTGCCCTGGCTGCCATGTGTGGTCCTAGCTCTTCTTCCTGCTGGAGGTCTGGGAAATTTGGTCATACTTTTCCTGTGAAGTCCACAGTGCCTTTCTCTCTTTCAAATTATTTCTGATGTGCTTGCTGTGATCATGGCAATCAGCTCAGTGCTTCTGTGCCTCTTTAATTCTGAGTCCATCTCAACCACTTATTTCCACAGTTACGTAAACGTGAAAACAAAGTTGAGACCACCAGGACTGCACAAAGCTCCCACAGGCTGTAAAACTGCGCTGCCTCTAGCTTGTAGGCTACTTGGCCCACTTCCTTCCATTCTCTGCTCTACCACGAAGAAAAATGGGAAGAGATTTAACAGTGTTGGAATGACAGAAATCAGTTTTCAGCTATGCATAACAGCTTGCTGCTAACCACAGGGGAAAATTCCCAACAGACAAAACTTTTATTTGTGAAGGTGTGTGTGGTAATTCTTCAATTCATTCCCTAAAGAGCACTTTGCGATATTTATCATGTCATTCGTGGCTTGCATGTCACATCTGGTTTTCACATTTGTATACAAATCCATTTTCTGAACACGGATACTGAGATGGTCCTTTAGAGAAAGGAGGAAAGCTCCACTAAAGCCAAGAAACTGAGAATGGCCTTTTCAGCACTGAGTACATACCCCCTCCACACATTATTTCAAATTGTCAGCGAGTGCAATGAGATGTCCAAGGTTCAGTCAACATGTTTTCAGTCATACTGACTGACAGAATAATTCAGTATTGTGACAAAAAAGTAAGGATAGGCTATGTATAGTCAATGTTTCCGAAATTATTTTATAGACTTCCTTCTGGAAAGCACTTATGAGGCACAAATATACTTTGCTAAGATTATGCATATTTACTTTCAGAAGGTACAATCAGAGCCAGGATCTTCCATTCTCAAAACAAGAGATAGTGCCAAGAGATTCCCAAATCAAAAGGCACTCAACCAGCTACTGGGGAAGAGCAAGGGACAAGTATGAATAGCACTGTCACAAATTATGCAACCAGATCAAAGCTGAAAGGAAGCCTAGTGGCCGGCATTCACAGAGGTGCAAGGAAAGTCTGGTGCTGTGTAACACATAGAACTGCAATGAGGAATGTGGGAACTATGAATCAAGGCAAACTGGAAACTGTAAGATGTGAAATAGAACCGTCAAGCACTGCAGTACTTGGTGTGAGCAAACTAAAGTGGACCAGAATGGGACATTTTCAGCCAGGTGGACACATTTACTCTGCAAATGACAAACAGAAGAAATGGGAGTTGCTCTAATACCTAGGCAAGATGTAGTACAGGCAGAAAGGGGCTACCATGCAAAGTCTGACTGAATCATATCCATCAGAGTTCTCAGAAAACCTATCGACATAACTATCATTCCAACAACAGATGCTGAAGGAAAGGACATTGAAAACTTTTATGCAAGTGTCCAGGAGGAAATTGTTAATACACCAAAACAAGACACGCTGATCATCATAGGTGATTGGAACATAAATGTAGGAGATAAAGAGTAATCCAATGTTGTGGGAGAATTTGACCTAGGGGTGAGAAACGAAGCAGGGGAATGACTCGTAGAATTCTGTGATGCCAACAATCTGTTTTTCACAAACACATTCTTCTGGCAACTGATCAGATGAGTGTAGATATCACCAGATGGCTACTATAGACATCGAATAGATTACAGAATTAGAAGCGGGAAATGGAGAAGCTGTATTCTTGCTGCGTAAACAAGACCAGCAGCAGAATACGGTAGTGACCTTGAAATCTTAATATAAAAAATCAGAGTAAAGCTGAAAAAGATCACTACTAGAAGTATAGTGTCAAAATCCAACATAAATAATATTCCTGAGGAAATTTAAGCCCATATAACAAATAGATTTGCATTATGGAACTCAATTATTTGAGGACTGAAACCATATTAGTAGGAAAGCATGTGAATAGATAATTCCCTGAACAAAAGAAAGAAAAAGCCTAGATGGACAGTTGAAGAAACTTTCCCATTACTTAGGATGATGAAAAGCAAAAGCTGACAGAAATACAGGCAGAATCCTGAAACTAATTTTTGAGTGATTATCAGGTAGACACAAAAGGAATGATTACAATGGCCAGTGCAAAGAGATGGAAGAGAATAACACAGGAGGATGAACAAGATACCTCTTCCAGAAAATCCAAGAAATAAAAGGGACATTCAAACCTACATTAGGAATGCTGAAAGACAAAATATCTGACCAGAAAACACACTATCTGACCAGGAAAAATAAACAGAAGATGGAAAGAATATACAGGAGAATGATACAGAAGAGATAAAAGGATGACTCCCTCAAAGTAGAGTCCTATGAGGAAGAGTCTACAATATTAGAAAGCGAAGTGAAAGCTGCTTTGAAAGCACTTGGAAGGAATAAATTATCTGGAATCTATAGTATTCCAAACTATAGAAACTGAATCAGTCTAAATCCTAACAAGAATGTGATAACAAATACAGAGAAAAGCACAAAACAAGGAGATGCTAAGGAGTGCAGCAACTATAGGACCATTGAACTAACTTCCCAGACAAAAAAGTGATGCTCAAAGTGTGGCAACAAATAATTTTTCCCTATATAGAGTGAGAAATGCCTGATGGATTCTGAGAAAGAAGATGGATGGAAGATGGAAAGAACATGGATTCTGAAAAAGAATCCAAGTTGGATTCTGAGAAAGAACAGACACCATTGGCTCTTAGAGTGCCCCAATAAATTTCAGATCAGTCTATGCTGTACAGACTACTGTGGACAGTCCTGTGGTTCAGCAGTTGATTGTCCTGATGAGTAGCCTGTACCATGGACAAGAAGCTACCTCTAGTGCAGATTATGGAGGAACAGGATGGTTTCCTGTAGTCAAAGGCAACAGACAAAGGTGTATTTTATCTCCCTATCTGCTCAGTCTGTACATAGAACATATCATAAGAAAAGCTGGATTAGAATCAGAGGAAGGAGGAGTGAAAATTGGTGGAAGGTACATCAAGAATTTAAGATATGCAGATACTGTATCTCTGGCAGAAAGCAGAAATGAATTGAAATGACCGTGAAAGGAAGAAAATGCAAAAACAGAACTGCAGCTGAACATTAAGAAAGCAACAATCATTACTGTAGAAGAATTACAGAACTTTACTGTCAACAATGAAGAATTTGAAATTGTGAAAGAGTTTGCCTACCCCAGCTCAATCATGAACTTGAAGGGAGACTGCAGCCAAGAAATCCTGGCTGAGATATGGAGGGGCAGAAATGAAGGAACTAGAGAAGAGGACCAAGTGTAAGGACATTTCACTAGAGCCAAGGCCAAGTTTATCAACGCCATTGTATCTCCAATCACTGTATATGAGTGTGAAAGCTGAACCAGGAAAAAAGCTTCCAGGAAGAAAATGGATGCATTTCCAGCATGGTGCTGGAGGAGAACTTTGTGAATACCCTGGACCCACAAGAATATGAAAAAGTGGGTCCTAGATCAAATCTTGCCAGATCTTTCCCTGGAAGCAAAAAGGTTGTGAGGATGAAATGGTGAGGTAAAAGAGGATTATGCAAGCATTCTTGGGTCCTTGCAAGAAGAAAGGTGGTGTACAAACACAATACAAATAAAATAAAAGTGAAAAGCAAATGTGAAAAGATGCACACTTTTGAAAAAGATGTACAAGCATGTCTTAATGGGAGAAGCATACATACATTTCAAGGATGTGCACAACTGATGTTTACGTTTGGAGACCTATACACTTTTTTCCTGCATAAAGCAGACAAAGGTCATGCTCTGATACAAGCAGGAAATCTTACAAACTTCCAAGTGGAATCTGGAGAATTTTGGTGGGTTTGATTTTGTTTGTTCTTACAAGTCTAGCCAGATTTTGATGCCCGCCCCAGAAAAGAAATGGAGAAGGGGAAGGGGTTGTAGTGGCAACCTTCTGGCCAGGAGAGAAGGGAGCAGGGTGTTTTTTGCTTTCCATTTAAACCCTAATTCCTAGATGTGGGGTTTGACTTTCACCTCTGTGTGATGGAAAGCTGTAATTTTCCTACATTCTGAAGCGACCTCTCCATCTTTCCATATCAGAGACATGAAGGGGACATGCAGTAAAGTGTAAATAAGGCACAACTGAAATATGGGTATCTATTTCCTTTTGATGTGTAGTGATCGCAAATTACAATTCATGCCACAGGTTGTTAATGTCTTTTGAAGTCAGAGACAATATGCAAGAATAAAGTCTCCCTTTCCCATAATAGAAATATATTTGCATATGTTTCTTAGAAGACACTCCTTGCTTTGATATGTTGAGTTCAGTTCGCTCATGATCTTTTTTCCCACCAGGGAAAACTAAACACCTTGCATCTGTTGGAATTATCATTTCACATTGCACTGATTTTTAAAAAATGTATCTTTCCAAGGTGCCACTGTGGCTCTTAGAATAGAGAGTTGGTAAATGCCCAGATAATTGCCTACAAAACCAGTTATCCTGAGCTTCTTCCTGTGCCCTGCCACCCACAAGAACATAAAAGCTGCAGAGAGAAAAAGGAATCATTAGGGCGTGAGGGTGGGAGAGACAGTGCCAACTGCCCCCAAGTGTTGCATGGACACTTGTGGGGTGCCTGGCATTGGCAGAGGCCAGTGCTTAGCTCCAGAAGAACAGCAATGACTTTCTTGCTGCTCTTGCTGATTGAATTGCTGCTCCTGGGTAGGCTTGGTCCTCTGAGATCAAATGAAATGGCCACCCACCGTGGGGAAGCAAATCCTGGAAGACCCCATAAATTCTTAGCGTGGATAGTTTAGAAAAAAAAATCATGGTGGGTAACCCACCCTAGGGTTGCACAACTTGATCACCAACCATTGACTATTAAAGTTGGTTGGTCGGTTGTCTTGTCATGCAGACCAAGTCACTATGTCAATGCAAGTTCTTCAGCCCGAAAATCGTAAGAATGGATTGCAGCTCCTGGTTTGTTGCATCCGTCTTTCTGTATCGGTTTTCTTATTTTTCACACTTGATATTTACTGCAGTTGTATCATCTGTTGAGTTGTCGTTCCTGCTGCAAGCTAGAGTCCCACCATCAGTAGTATAGCGATTCCGCCTGATTTTGCCATGTTTGAAAGGGAAGCTTTGATAAAGGAGGCAGCGATACTTTGTGATTGCAGCCCGTATCACAGGAATAATCAGCATGTAAATGAGGGCATTTTTCTCAGTGATCGCAGTTATGAGTACCCATGTGTTAACCAATGTGAACATGACACACACACTGTTCCCAGTCCTTCATAATCCCTGTGTGATGAATTCCAATAGCAAACTTGCCAAGATGGGTACATTTGAAGCCCATCAATCTGGCGGATTTCACTGCTTGCAAATGAAGGGCAGGACATGATTCTGCCCAAGATGGCTTTGTAAACAGCAATATATCTGAGCGCAGCGACTTGACCAAATTGGTAGATATTTGCTAGAATTCAAGAAATGCCTCTGGAGGCCCCTCAGCCTGCCTGCATTTACTTATCGATTCCAAAACACTGCACCTTGCCTTTTCTATCATTGGAAGTCATTTCCAAAAATAGCAGACTAAGAGGCTGCATCCCACAAGTTTGCAAAATGGAAGCCTAAAGTTTAGTGGGACCTGCAGCAAAATGATGCTCCATTTATTTTCACCCACTGCAGGAGTGCTCCTGTTAAAGATTCCAGTCCTGCCTTGACTTGAATCCTCCTTTTATTTTTCTTTTCCAACATAAACTATTTCAAAACTCACTGAACAGGCTCAGTCCTCACTAGGCTGTTTTGGTTTGTTCTCTCTATGGCTTTGGTATTAATGTTTTGGTACTTCTAGGAGCCTTGGGGGTCCCCTGAGCACAATAACACCTCTATGGAGAGAGAAAGGGGGCTGACCTAATTCCAGCAGCATAGGCAGGCTGGAGCAAGGTAGCCTGTCATCACCCTTATGGCCACCACAACTGGAGCTCAGGGACTTGAAACTTGGGAAATGGGGATCCAAACCACTGCACCCTATTTCTAATCCCAAAGCCCAGCACATCAAATGATAACAATTAACAAAGCAAAAGTATCTGGATTGATTGATTTATCAATTTATATTCCACCTTTTTCCTTTTTAAAAGATCTTAGAGCAGTGCTCCTCCTGTTCTCCATCTTATCCCCACAACAACAACCCTGTGAGGTAGGCTGGGCTGAGGGTCTGTGACTGGCCCCAAGTCACCCAGCTGGCTCCATGGCTGCGCGGAGGCTAGAACCCAGATCACCTGAGTCCCCGACCCACACTCTTAACTACCCCACCCAAGGAAAAGATGAAGTTTATTTACACAGGAGCAATGAATAAATTAAAGTGACCTTTGGAAATAATACAAGCAAAAATAAGAGGGAAATTCCTAAACCTGCCAACAGGGCAGGACCCAAGGCAGGATTGAAAGACACCCAAATCCCAAAGCAGGCTGAAACATGAAGATAAAGGGAGGTTTCAAGCTGCCTTTTTATGCTCGGATGCCTGGCAACTCAAGGAAGATCTTGATGAGCCAATTACAGGCCAGCTAAAGCAGCATCCCAAAACCTGGTAAGGTCACTGCAGCCCAGTGAAAGGAATGCCATTCCAGTCTTGATGCCAGTGGCATCTTGAGAGAGTAGGCACACTTGTGCTTGCGACTCTGCCCTGATGTTATAGTCACTCAGAAAGGATGATGATGATTCTTATTACTACATTGCATTCAGATCCAGCCTGTTTCTTTTATTATATATGTCTTTTTGTGAAGGTTCCACCATTAAAGGTGACCTAAAAATAAGATAAGAGGATGCAGCGCTGGTCTTTTTCCTGCTACCCACTAACTCAACTGCTTTAGAACTTGCAAGAAGCATGCATGTTAACGTGATGTCTGAAATATATCTTGCACTTTCCTATTTAATAAGATATCAAAACCCCGGAGATTTCTGTGCAAGACAAATTTGTCGGCTCTTAAACTGCATTAACTTTCAACTCTAGCATGCCCTACTAAATCCCTTAAGCAACAATTAGTGGTATCAATATTTGATATGTAGCTTCTAATTCCCATGCATATTGCACAAAGAAGAGAGCGGATTTTGTACGTTTGAAGTGGAACCCACCAAGTGAAGGTTCTTCTCAGACAAAAAGAGGTTCATTATAAAACAAAATGGACCTTTGGGCCCAGTTACTGCTGTGTGATGGAAGAGACTGGTCTTCCACAACCTGCTGTCCATTACGATAACCTCCAGCATTCCTAATCATTGCCCAGTGCTGGCTAGGTGAATGAGAGCAAAGGGCAAAAGGTTGGGGGAAGCTAGATAAATGCAGAACAGTTCCCACCAAGTGATCTGCTCATTGAGCCTCAGAAAGTGCTGCTTGTCAACAAATCTTGTACCACATGTTACTAAACTATGGCCAATGGAACAGGAGTGCAAAATGTCAGTGACACACCCCAGTGAGGGGAGGCTGAAATCTATAGGAGTGTTAACAGAGCAATTGATGGCGCTGGGCACTGCCCACAAAATAGTTTTGCCACCATGGAGCCCTAGGGAAAGCTCTTATAAAGCTGAAAAGAACACGGGGAATGGATGAGGAGTCCCAATGACACAGAACTCAGTGTCACAGGGATTCCCCCGAGGCAACACAAAAAACACAATAAAAACCAAGACTAAAATGAAAACAAAAGCAAAATGAAATGAAGATGTAGTTACTATTTTGTTTTAAATTTTTATTTTCTTCAAGACTTTTTAAAAATGTGCCTTCAGGCTATTGGTACCCTGTGAAAAATTCCTGGGGAAAATAAAGAGCAAAAATCCAGTTTCTCAGCCAGCAAGACTGTTATAAAGTTGTGTTCCCATGTTGTCAATTCCTTTGGTGTGTGTGTGTGTGTGTGTGTGTGTGTGTGTGTGTGTTTAATTTCAACGCTGCCTTGAGGGTTACAAGACATTTTCTAAAGTCAATATATAATATGATAAAGATATCAGCCAGGTTTTTCCTTCTCCCCAGCCATTTGTTTTGTAAAGTCCATTGTTCCTGACATGGAGTGGGTGATCCCAGATGAAAAGAGAACCAGTGCCTTCTGAGGGTCACTTCACACCTCTCTTTCTTTGGCCTGAAGAGTCATCTCTCTGCTAGGATGAATAAACTGCAGTGGGTGAAAAATGTCATCTCTCTCCTCCTCCTCACACAGATTTAGGTTCTTGCAGTATTTATGGCAGCTTTCCAATGCATGCAAATGAGATAAAAGGGGCGCATTGCCCTTCAGACACCAGTATTTGCTCTTTTCAATGTGGAGATTAATCTCCATGTAGTGCATGAAGGGGACTCAATGTTGGGCACTCCTCCCTTGCCGAAGCAAATAAGACTAAGTGCAACATCTGATTCTGACAATTATTTCTTCTCTGTGTGGTACTCTTCCTCATGCACGGAGGTACACAATAGAATACCATGTTTTATTTTTTAATAACTAGCTTCCAGACACAATGCCAGCAAAAAGCAACCCTACATTCAAAGGTGCTTTTTATTGTCAAAAACCATTTCTATCAATCATACTTTAAAAAGAATAATGTGGTTTTTAACTAATTATATGTGATGCTGGCAACTGGGATCAATGGCACATTTCCTTCCAGTACAACTCTTCCATGGGTACACAACACTATCTTCTGAAGAGGTATTTTCTCCAGGGGGCCCAAAAGGGAAGGAAAAGGTTAATTCATCCCTCCCCATTTGCTGTAATCCCAGTGATAGTATTTAATTTTTTTAAACCCACACATTAAATGCAATGGTGCCATCAATATTATTTAGGTTTTTATTTATTTGCTGCCCTAACTCTCAAAGAACCCAGGGTGTTTAATAACCAATAGAAAAATAATACAACACATGTACACTGTTAAAAATATAACTCTGAAATTACAAATGCACAATATAATAAAACCATCACAACTATATCTAAACAATATCGCACATTCTTAAGCCTTTCATATGTAGGAGGAAAAACCATTTTGGAAATTATGGCATTACCTGCAGAGTGACTGCATGGAGCTTTCAGAAGACCATGTGAAAATATAAAGACAACTAAGAGGACAGTGAGAAGAAGGCGTCAATGGGAACGGCAGCACTTCATGTGAACTCCTCATGTAGAAATCTGGCCACTGGAAATCTTTGTTATGCAAGAAAAGTCACTGTAGACCTTTTTAGACATGGTAAAAAGCACTTTCAGCTGGAGGTGAGGCTTGCAGGTGTAATGATCACAGCTTGTTGCGATCAATTTGTGTGACAGTTTGTCAATAGAATCGGTATCCATGCTGACTTGGATGCTGTAGTTGATATACATCCGGGAAATGCAGCGTGGGCTCCTGCTTCTCCAGTTACAAGGGAGGTTTTTCATATTGAACAGCCGGAGGATGTGGAGAAAGTCTTTAGAAAAGTGAACCCTACTACTTGTGTGCAAGAAGGCCTCCTTTCTTCTAAAAGCAGCCGGGGGAGTGGGGACTGGTTGAGGGGGTAAAGGCATTGGTGGATGCCCCTTTAAACATGATGTAACACTTTGCCATAAAGGAGGTGGGGGTAAGACTTGTTAGAAATCCTTCCCTGAACCCCACTTCATTGGATCATTTCCTGCTGGTCTTCAACATTCCGTTCTTGGACAAGGTGCTGGAGCATGTGGTGCTGGGACTTCTTGCTGGAATGAATTACCTAGAACTCTTTCAGTCTGGCTTCAAGCCTAGCTATGGGACAGGCACTGATTTGGTCAGTATGGTGGATAATGTATATCAAGGATTGGACAGGGGGGGTGTGTTCTTATCAGTTCTGCTGGACATTTTGGTGACTACTGATATTAATGTCCATGCTGTTCTTCTGAGGTGGCCCCGCTCCATTCAGGCTCCAGTCCGTCTTGGAGGGCTGATGTCAGGTGATGGTGCTCCTCGTTGTCTTCGTATTCTCACACATAATTCTGAAAGGTCTATGCAGTTACTCTGCAAGAAAACCTTTATTTCAAGGTAATTTTTCTTCATATAGACCAGGGGTCTCAAACTCAACGTACCTGGGGGCCGCTGGAAGTAGAGTCTGGGTGAGGCTGGGCCACATCAAGTATTCCACCACCGCGGTGGTGCTGGGCCGCTCATCCCGCGGCCGGCCCGGGTGCCGCTGGCACTTTGAAGGCCACAGGGCCCCTCCCCTGTGCCCTGCCCATCCCGGCAATTGGCCCGCGGGCCGCGAGTTTGAGACCCCTGATATAGACAGAGGGCCTAAATACCTGTGATGATGTTGTGTGGATATAGTTGTGACAACTTTATTGTGGCTGTTGGCCTGTGGCAGCACTCATGCCCTCAGCTCACTGCGTAGTTGGGCCAACTAATACCAACTGCAGTTGCTGCAAGCTGGTAGGAGGAAGTTTTTGCCATCTGGCACTCCCTGAAGAGAGCTCTGTTCCTTCCCTGTCTATGACTCCTAGCAATTCATAGCCTCAAGGAGGCTCTGAGGCAAGGGGCCCTGGCTTAGTGTCACACATGAGGTTTGGGACACTTCTAGAGTGCAAAATTAGGCTAGTTTCGCACCTCTTTAAACTGCCTTCACTATGCCAAGGACCTGAGCCTGAGGTCCTTTTGTGAGTGACCTAAGAATGCTCTACTGGAGGTCTTTAGGACCTGCTACAATTCCCCATTTAAGCCAAGTCTGGTGTAGATACTCCCTTAAAAGAAGTATCATGCATCATTTAGTTTGTAATGTGATTGTATTAGCATAAGTAGTTTTTCAGGCATGCAGGAGCTATTCACTTCTTCAGGTTACCCCATTCTTGCTCTTAAAGTTGAATTTAAAGATCCTCAGTTATAGCGAGTCATAAGACGTCCCTGTTTTTGAATGGTCTTAGTTCCACTTGAGAGAAGGGGCTTGTTGAGAATTTTTTATAGATGTGTTATGGCTGAGCCAAAGGAAGTTCTCAGAGGAGAGCCAGGAGGTGTTTATTATTGATTTATTTGATTTTTATCCCACCTTTCTACCAAAAAAAATGCCACTCCTTGCAGGCATAGCTAAGAGATCAGTTTTGAGTCAAAGTTGCAAGAAACGCACTGAAACACACCAAAGGCAAGAAGAACTCGTTGCTTAGGCAAAGTCCCAAACCAAACAGGAATCCCTTTATGGCCTTTCCTGTCTAGAAGGGGCCCAACAGCAGTCTGGAGAGTAAAAATAATTCCCTGGGAGACACATCAAAATCACCACACACAGTAACTGAACACCAAGCTCAGGGTTCCCAGTGCCTCCCTGCAAAGAAAATAAAATTGGAAATCTTGGGCCACAGATAATTATTTCAGGTTTCCACCAAAATACTTTTTAAAAGACCTACATCTAGAAATAGGAAGTGTAAACATTACAAACAGATGTTTTAAAACAGGGGTAGGCCAACTGGTGCCTATGGGCACTAAAAGGTTTTCAAAACACCTTGAGGGCCCAACTTTACCCACAATTTAAAAGAAAATGAAACATTTTCTCACTGGCAGGTGGAATTGCTGTGAAATAGGTTTCTGTGGGTGCTGAAATCTGTGGTTCAAATGAATTGTTTGGTATGCTGGGGCTCAGACCCCACCTCTGCATTGTCCTCAGTCTTTTGAGCAGGCTACTTGTCCTTGGTAGCCACTTTGTGGTGCTGCCCAGAAGAGTTTCTGAAACTGCCAAATGTGCTGACACCCCAAACGTTTGCCTCCCCACGGCCAGTCCAGGTTTGTCACAAGATAATGTGAGAAATGACATGAGCAGATTTGCAAGACGAGACCCAAAAGGCAAAGGTTTAAATGAAAGTAAGGATGTCAGAACCAAACCATTAAACACTTGAAAGTGGAGGTTTAAAATTCCTTTGGCACTCACTTTGTTTAAGGTCATATGTTCACAAATGTCAGAAATAATCCTGTGCTTTAACACCACCCTTCAGGCATTGTTTAAAGTTCACATTGAAAAGGATCATGTGCCAGTTTAAACAAGTACTGAGTGACTTCTAAAACTACAAGACAGGTCGATAAATAGGAAGGACACCTAGGAAAGAAAACCTAATCTGTCTCCCTTTTAATCGAAATGTAGTTCTTCCTGTACACAATGCCCATGCATTGCCTCTAGGAGGCAACACACATCTTATTTATCACGGTACATTCCACCCTGTGCGGGTCTCTTTAGAAAGCAGGCCCCAAATTCTGCCACCGAGGAGCCAGCCAGTGGTGTACCAGTATACAGCTAGGTCCCCCCAAGGAGAGACCGACAGCTGGAAGCAACCCCATCAGCAAACCAGCCCCAGCAGTCCTCTCTCCGCCAGGGGTCTTCCTTGCCCTTTCAAGACCACAATGCTAGCCTCAAATACTCTGCATGACATCAGAGAACAAGATGATTGTTGGGAAAATGAATTCCCCCTCAAATACTAAATACTGAAAATTCTACTGAGCCTCCAAGGGAGGTGGTGGAGGCCCCAACAGTGAGGGTGTTCAAGGAAAGATGGGACAACAACGTGTTGAGGATTGCATGAGCAGAGCCGGCTGGAGCCAAGGGTCAGACTAGATGGCCTGGGAGACCCCTTCTGACTCGCTTTGTTTCTATGTTTCTAATTGCAGAGAAGCTCAGAGGGAACTGGGAGAACGGAGAAAGGGTGGTGCAGCAGATGACCTCGGCATCCTGCTCTCAGGAAGGGCCAGCGCCATGGCATGGCCACTCCTGGCTCCGCGGCACACCAGGGGGCAGCTACCCTCCCCATGGGCAATTTTTTTTCACACTTTTAAGGCTGCTGCACTGGAAAGCGCCTGCAGGGTGTGTGTGGACTGCCCCCCATCCTCCCTTGGATCCAGGCCTCCACCCCACTGCTGACTGCAGTTCACACAGCTCTCTTCCCCACAGCTCTCTTCAGTCTGCAAACAGAGGAGCTGCCCTGGGCCCAACACGGGCAGGAGTGTCAAAGCAAACAGTGCCTTCATGGCTATTAAAATAAGTGCACATTGTTTCTTTGTAGTGCAAACTAGTTAATTAATATTTGTTAATAATTAAACAAGCCTTGAAGGTGCCAGTAAATGGACAGGACAGAGTTCTTGTAGTCTCTTTGTGGCCTGTGCTTGAACCGTAACACAGTAAAGCATTTTCTGCCTTTACTTAACCGTGTGTGAGTCCCCACCGCTTTCTTACCTCATTCATTTTTGGCATTATATTCTTATTTATCACATGTTTTATTTGTTAAGAAGACATATTGTTTCATCACTTACATTTGCTGTCATTGAGTAGGTATCATGCAGAACTGATTTCAGTGGTTGTTCATAGCAGCCACCATTTTGTTTTCCCACAGTGCCCCAGGTGTTGCGTTCATTCAGGGCATTCTGGGAAAATGAAATGGTTGCAGCCAGCAGCAGCTTTGCTGTTGCTGACACTTGTGGAGAAATGGCATAAATAATTTTTATTTTGAGTAACTAAAGCATATCCATTAGTCACCAAATTCATTAGTTTCAGAACTAATGAAAACGGTATCACACACTATTCAGTTTAAGTTTTTATTCATTCTGAAAGAAACAAAAAACAATAACCATTAAGAGGGTTAGAGGAGGAGGAGAAAAACTGTGAATGTTTTAGCTCTTACTGTAAATGCTTTATCTGTTTCAATTGCTTTACATTTTATGTTTGTATTTTCTGGTGTTGTAACTAGTATTTTTTGTGAACTGCCCAGATAACTTTAGCTATTGAATGGCATATCAATGAAATAAATACTAAATAAAATGATTGCTACTAATACTATTAATAGAGACATTTGACAGAAATCATATTCTACAGGAAATAAGATTTTTGTGCCACACCTATGTGGGGTAGTCTATCTGAGCAGGGACCAAGGAATTTCAGCAGCTCCCTTAATTTATTGCAGTGCTGGTTCCAGAATTACCACTTCAGCAAGTTATTTTCCCTTTTTGCCACTTCAGGTCTCCTGGGCTCCTTTCACACTAGAACCATGAATGCTGCTGAGAAACACTGCTTTTCTTTAATTAAATGGAAAGGGAATTAAAAGGAAAGCTCCACAGCACACTAATACAGTACTGGATATGTTAGTAAAGTCCTTCCTGTGGCCAACATCCTTCTTTATTTACAAGAAAATTCTGTTCAGGAATGGTCCCCAGAGATCTTGTAATCTATGTTTTAATTCAGAGGTCTCCTTCTTGTAGATCTGGACCATTTTATTGCTTCCTGATGACCATGATTGGAGGTTTAAGGATGGGCAGCCTGTTAATCGCTTCTCAGTTAGCTGCACTTAATTGTCTCAGGATTGGTTCCTATTGCTATAGTGGGAAGGTGGGATGTGAATTACTGGTATCCTTCTATTAACATGATTTCATTTTTTTTAAAGAAAACTGAAGAACCAAATAATTAAAGCCGGACAGTGATTAAAATCCACTGTGGAAATGGAAGTTGACTGAGATATTTTTATTTGTTTGTTTGATATCTATACTGTCCCTTAACTGAGATAGTTACAGGAAACTTTTAAATAAAGGCACTGGAGCCTTTTCAAACTTCAGTAGTACTTTACCTGTCTACACTGAATAAGCTTGGTCATTTTCTTCTCTCACATCCACTACAAAAAGAGAGCCACAAATCTGATCAGAAAAAATAGGGAGAAAATGCAGATAATGTTGACCTGCAAGAATCTGACCTTGACACTGATGTGTGTAAAAATGTGAAGATAACGAAAGATATTTCCCAAGAAGGGGCTTTTGTGGGCAGTGGGATAGGAACAGATGGCTGTGCTTGCTTCTGGGGAGACAGTGTTGGATGATATCAAACCCCCTCTGTAATATATTAAGAAAAGGCCTTTGGTTCCTGCAAGAGCATTGTAGGGACCATAGCAGATAATGGATTTGTCCCCCTGATGTCTGTAGGCACAGCTGAGAACATGAGCAGTTGAATCCAGGTGGGGATTTGCCACTCCTGCCTTACTCAGCCATTAGGAAAATTGCCACAGTGGCTTGTCTTTCAAGAGTAGGGGTGAAAAGGGGCTGTTCCAGTGAGCGAAAAGGGTAGGGAGGCTACAGGGATCCACAAAATTCATGAGCATGTTAGTTGCAAAAGGATGACAAAGAGGTTATCAACCGGTAGTGTAGTGAACTTTCACCGGGTCCAGATGTCAGGAGAGTTTTCTGGAATCACAGCAGGGTCTTATGCATAGCTTCAGTTTGTATTAGCTAGAAGCAGATCCAGATTCCTGAAGCGGCCTCCCCTGTTAGGTTCCTTAGATATTCTGTATGTACCTTAGGCCATTGCTCTTCTGGCTTCTCCATCTAGAAACAAACCAGGCTGCTTTTGCTGTGAAAAACTTAAATCTGTTTACTGTACTGAAGCAGTTTTGCCCCTCATGTCTACCAAGAAGGGGGTTTAGGATGTGGCTTACTAACAGCCTCTGAAACACAAGGAGAATGGCCACTGTTAAAACTGTAGTTTGTTAGCATGAGCTTTGACTTTTGACTTGGGGCAAGGAGTACACCAACGGCCAAAAAACTTGGTGCTGGAGCAGCACTCTTTACATTAGAAAGCCCTGCAACTAAGAGGATACGTGTGCACTTATTTTCCTGCATCCATAGACTAACTTTGCATTCAATAAACTACATGTTGCCTTTCACACAAGCAGTTTCGTCTCTTCCTGATGATCCTTAAATCTCGATTGAGGTAACCTTGGATGGATGAGGCCTCTGTCATAATACCAGGCTCTCCATCTCCTGCCCCCATCCCCAAGTAGAGAATTAGCTAGACAGACTCAGAAGCCTTTCTGGTTCTAGAGGACAAAAACAGAGGAACTAGATGCTATAAAAAAAGGGCTGCACCTCCCTCTCCACTAGTTTTGGCATAGGATAGGCAGAGAGTGCCAACTTCGGAGCCCTCTGACTACAGAGCATCAGTCTCTCAGGACCGTACTCTTAATTGTATTCACATAGATCTGGCTTCCCAAGCGGTCCATGAATTCTACTCCAAATTGCATCACATTTCACACCATTCAAACTAGGATGCGATGAGGGAAAATGCAGCAGAATCCCTTTCCCCCTCGAATTATGCCACTACCCTTCTGACTTCTCCATCTAGAAACGAACCTGCAACAAGGGCATCAAGAAGTGTGACCATAATAGACGCTATTACTGTGCTGCCCCCCTCTGGGATGATTTACATAAAATAATAAGGTAATAAAATGACAAAAGAAAGAACACAGGAGGTCACACATTCTTTTGTATGATTTTGTCTCCCTGCAGGAGCTGAGTAACACTTGTGGTCACTGCAGCGAAGGCTGGAGAATGGAAGCAATTTGCCCCTCTCGGGAAAAGCACCTTTTGTTGGAGCAAATCCTTATGGGCCCTTGAAGTGAAATTGTAGCATTAGGCCGGATTATTGCATTTCTTTAGCCACAACTACTCTCAGCACAGCCACTTCAAAGCAAGCATCATTCATTATGTACCATCCTTTTCAGCTTTGCGCTCTCTTTCCTGGCTGCTGCCCTGTTACTGCCTGCATTTAGCAATATAAACACAATGCAGGCTCCTCTCCCATAGTGTCGGAATCTGTGTAATTGGGCAGAAAACTCTGATAATGAGACTTCATTACTGTGAGGGAGATGTTGCATGGTGCATCCTGGATCAGCAAAATTTGTGTCAGGAACATTTCAAGGACTCTTTGTACTCACAAATAGGGCAAATAGTTATACAGTATATTCCTTAAGTGATTTTAGTCTGTCAACACACACACACAGGACGCATAACAAAGCAAGAATGCTGTATGCACTTTGCGAGACGTAGAGGAAGAGGAATAAGCTATTGGGTGGACTTGTTGCAGACAGACAAAGGCCTTGGGGCTGTTTTGCTCTAGGACTCTTGTCAGTTTGAAAATGTTGGGACATTGCTCAGAGACCACCTTCTCTTCAGGCCAGCTATTAATGCACTGTCAGAAGAGAAGAAATACATCAGCACAAAAGAGAACAAAGGACAGCACTAAGTCCCATTAAGCCAAATTGCATTATGCCTCTTTTTGAACTAGTGAGTGGCATATAAATTTTAAAAATAAAAATAAGATATAGGGCCTTCTCAGTGATGACTTCATCCCTGGGGAACCTCCTTCCATGGGAAAGTCACTTAGCTCACTTGTGTGTGTTTTAATTTTTTAAAATATTTATATATGTCTATATCTGCTTTTAGGTGCTAATTTAAAGTTGGGCCAGGATTTTGAAGGGGGATTAAAACAAACAACACATACAGCCAAGATAAACTGTTGCTGATTTTTATCATTATATGGTGGGTTTTAGATAGTATCCTTGAATTATGTGTTTAGATACTGATTTTATATTATTGTTTATCTGTTTACTAATTATTTCATTGTGTAAACTATGTTAGGGCTGTATAATTCATAGGGTGGTATGTAAACATTAAAATATTAATACATAACATTTTGAGTGCTTATTTTTCTACATGATCCACTAATGAGTATCTTGCAGATTCATTTATAAATACGGATATTCTATGTTTAAATACCTTTTAAAATTTAAACCTGACAGTAATGGGATTTGTAGTTCTCCCTGTCAAAATATTAAATCAATCAATCAAAGAAACAGAAACGATAAAGGCATCTTGGGCTCGAAATGGCTCCAATGCATTCCATGTGCATTGCACAATGAGATTTGTTAGCTTCTTGGTTTAATGGGGCCGAACACCACAGAAGCCATAAATAATGCACAGCTGCTAACCATAATAATTAGAGTGCCTGCTGAGAAATGGCAGCAACACACCAGTAGGATGGCCATGACTAACTATGCGTCTTCGTGGTCTCAGGAGACTAGGATACACGCCGTTTCCATCTCCTGTTCACTGCATCAAATTGCATTGGCCAAAAGTCATCAATGCCTTTTGATTCATAACCAAGGATGAAATGTGGTTGCGTGGCCTCCATCGGATTCCCAGCAGTCATTATGAAATCTGCCATGGCAACCATGAATTCAGCTTGGGGCAGATTAGGAGAAGAAGGAAAAAAGGGAACAGAAAAGAACTAATATGTAGGCACTCTTTGTAGCAGTGAGGTTAATCCTAGTGAGGTTAAAGTTACATCAGATGTAATGACCCAGGATTGGAAACTTACATTCTTTTGATGTCCAAGGCATTTTTGCATGGGAGAACAAATTCTTTAGACTTGTGGGGGTGCATCTGACCAGCAACAGATTTGCCTTATTTCCTTCAGAGGTAGTTTGAATTTGCCATCATTTAAAAGAAGCTTTAAGTGCACATCCCAGCCAGTCTTCCCTAAACACAGTGCTACAAACAACTCCTAAGGATGTGATCATTACCAGCGGACCATGGCTAGCTTTTCAGTGAAGAAAGTCCAGGTTAGTTTGAGAAGCGTTCTACATTACTTGAATCCAGAATTCTCCATTCAGAATAAGGCTGAATTCCATACTTATTTATTCCTAAATGAAGCTCCCAAGCATAGATGGGAGTTCCTGGCTGCTGGAGGCACAGCTGCTTCCTATTAAACCAAGGCTGGTTCAAATGCCTTGGAACAGGACCACCATCTGGTGAACATCCCATCAATTGTGTCTACCAGTCTTTGACCCCCTGAAGAGATCTCCCCAAAAGCTGAGGGACAGGAGGATTGGTTGGTAGCCCATGAAACACACGAGACACTAGAGACGTCCTGAAAGCAGCCATAATTTGTGTCTTCTGCAAGAGACTCTGCTCAAGGGAGCTGCAATAATGGATTCTAGTCCTCCTCAGGAGGAGAAGCCTCTGCTAGAGACCTCTCAGACTTGAAAGGGGGAATGGCCACAAAAGTACCTATTAATGCCCCTCGGGGCCTGCAACCCTCCTGGGACCAGCCCTGCTATATGGCTCAATGCAGACACTCCTTCTAGTTACATAAGGTCTCTTCCTCACAGATTCTTTATGGGGAAAGAGGCCTTTCATCAAGAGTGGTTCTGCTCCATTCTAATCCATTCACACATATATGAGGGGAGGTAAATATTATCCTTACTAAACGTCAGAACTAGAGGTGGCTTGGAAGGTCTCCATCCACTTCACAGCCTCTCATCCAGCCTCACGTCTACAAATACCTACTCTCAAGTGTTGGGGTACCTTGGGATACAGATATGTTGTCACTAGTATGGAAGTAACTTGAACCTTTTTTTGAGAAGGGAGTTACATTTGATACCTTCTATTGTGAAGGAGAGATTTACAAATGTTTCCTCTCTTCAGGCTTTTATGGAATCGTGGTGCCCTGGCCTATGTTTCTAATTTCATTTAGCTTACCTATTCTGGGCTCAATGGCATGGCCCGATTTGGAGGAAAGGGGGCACATAAATGCCCCCACTTCAAACGCTTCTTGTAATGGTGTCTTGCTGTGTGTGTGTACCAGGCATGCTGATCTCAACTTGTGTGGGAAAGGTTTGTCCCCTGGGGTATGTTGGGGTTCCCCACTTTGAAGGTAGAGA
Source organism: Varanus komodoensis (assembly GCF_004798865.1). Lineage (NCBI taxonomy): Eukaryota > Metazoa > Chordata > Lepidosauria > Squamata > Varanidae > Varanus > Varanus komodoensis. The sequence goes on from NW_025335548.1 coordinate 3,242,278, forward strand.
TGCCTCTGGTGGATTTATTATGACCTGTGTGCTAAGTCAGAATAGACATGTCTCTGAACACTTCCTGAAGACCATTTCTGATGAAGTGCAAGCCACCCAAAGCTAAACAGCCAGGTCTGCCTGGTACCAATATGGAAATTTTCCAGGAGGTTAAATGCGGGGAATCTCTTTCAAAGAGTACAGCTACTGTTTGGATTTCTGGCTCATTGTAGGAGAAGAAAGTTCTAGTGGCCTCCATATGGAGGGTGGCCTCTTATGAATTATGAAAAAATGACAAAATACATACCTGAAAAAGAGGACAACAATTTGCACGTGCTTATTTATAGGGGAAGCTTGTTGCTATTATGTGCTGTCAAGTCATCTCCAACTTATGCCAAACTCATGAATGAAAGCCCTCCAAAATGTCCCATCCACACCTGCCCCACTCAGCTCTTCCAATTTCAAGGCTGTGGCTTCCTTTATGGAGTCAGTCCATCTCTTATTTGGTCTTCCTTTTCTTCTTCTGCCTTCAACTTTCCCTTCTCCAGTGATTCTTGCCTTCTCGTGGTATGTGTAGAGGTGATTCTTGCCTTCTCGTGGTATGTGTAGAGGTGATTCTTGCCTTCTCGTGGTATGTGTAGAGGCACATTCAGAAATCACTGTTATGATTTAAAGAGAAAGTCACCATAGTGTGGGTGAGCAGGTGACCTGTCTGCCTTGCTAAGTCTGCTGCCTGGTGCTGTTGATCAACTCCTTCAAGGCCTGGTTGTTCTTCTGATGGTTCCAGAAAACTGGACTTGGACAGAACAGCCTTTATAGTTGATGGACAGTCTTTCAAACAGAGAACGCCTTCAAAACAGAGAACGGTTCTCTGAGAAAGAGGACACATGACCTCCAGGAAGTGGTTGTTAGTAAGACCATGTGGTTTGGTTATCATCCAGTTCCCACCCAGTAAAACTGGAATATTACTTAGTAGCTCTGTCTTAGTGTTGCAAAGAAATATGAAACCAAGATGGTGAGAACTTTCAGGGGGGTAGCTATGTTAGTTTGCTGTAGGAAAACTTCTGTGGTTGCCTTTAAAGACTAACATTTATTTTGTAGCACGAGTGTTCATACGTCAGAAAGGCCTGTGTGCAGGAAGGAGCCCTACCATTACAAAGAAGTAGGAAGAGTGCCACTTTACTGTACATAGCACCAGTTGATCCAAGCTTCTGTGTGGGGCTGATCAACTCATGAGTAGCTACTGGGAAGAACTGCCACACACAGAACCAGTACCGAAAGTGAGCCGGTTATTTTCTGTGGCGATAAAGCCACCCCTGGTACCCATTCAGCCTGAGCTGTGCAGATCATATTGAGTCTTTTGCGTCTGCGTGGACAAAGGCTGTGCAGCTGGCGACCTCCTTCCATGTCCGCACAGGCTGCTGTGCATGGCAGGGAAGAGGGGTGCTGCTCGTGCCGTGATCATGCGGCTCTACATTCCTAGGGAGTCCCACACGGCCAACCTTCTTTGGTCTCAGCTGGAGCAGCCCCAGCAGCTGCAGCAAGTGGTGCTGAAGAGGGACACTGCTAGAGGTTGTGAGAACCCAAGCCCTGTTCAACCGCTAGCAGTATTCCTTTTCTGTAGCAGCCATTTTGGGTGCTTGCAGGTGGCATGGGACAGCAAGTGGGGCTTAGTTCCGAGTGAGCTCCCCATGCACGCTGGAGGCACATGCCAGGAGCTTGGTGTCCGGACTGCTGCAGTGTGGACCAGATGCAGGAGAGCTTAGCCCAGAGAAGGTGACAGATGTCCACCTTCAAATGTATTCCTCACACATCCCTAGTCTGAAACATACTAGTATGTTTGCCAAGGTTAGAACAGAAAATCTGAATCTTGAAACGCCTGTGCCATACATATCCCACACATGAGCTCTCGGATTCACTTCTTCAGTTTTTGATCATATCTGAGTTCTTTCATTTATATATCATATCATATCATATCATATCATCTGAGTAGAGCCAGGGCTTGTGGGGATGCACCACTGCCCCGTCCTTCTTAGTGGGATCACTGCTGTCATCAGCCATTTCCTCCCCCAAGACTTCCTTGTTCTCTTTGAGCTTTGGTGCAATCCTCAGAGTTGTGGGGATGATGGGGCAGGACATTTCTCAGCAAGGATACATAGTTGTGAGTTATCCCTGCTGTAAGGCAAAATATTTGAGGGTAGCCTGTACCTGAATGGGCAGTGATGACTCAATAGTGGTCTAAATGACGGGCTGCTTGTGAAGAGGAAGGTGGCTACAACACTGTATTGATATTGATCAATGCAGCGGCCTGCATATTCGGCCTCTCTCTGGTGGCATGGCTACAAGAACTGCTGTGATGTGTCTCTGCATGGGAACGCTTGCCACTGTTAGTAGCAGCGTCGGCCCAAGGCATTCTGCTGCCTGAGGTGGTGTTACAGCAAACAGATGGGGGATGCACACCAAGTCAAGAGCCAATTATTTTTGGATCTGAGCCAGAAAATTTATTTATTTATTTATTTATTTATTTATTTATTTATTTAGGGAACTTCTATGCCGCCCCATTTGCCAAAGCCTCGCGGCGGCTCACAATCATAAATCCCACAAGAACCCCTTCCACTCCCTGACAGTAAAAACACAATAGAGCTCCCCCATAATAACAAAATAACCAACAATTTGCTGCCTTTTTGTAGCTTGAGCAGCAGCCTAATGGTTAGGATGGCCCTGGTTGCAGCAGTGCAGAATCATAGAGTTGCAGAGCTGGAGGGGGCCAGAGGGCCATTGGGTCCTGCCCCCTGCTCAGTGCAGGACTCCAAGTCCCACCATCCCTCTCAGATGGCTGTCCAGTTGCATCTTGTTCATGTAACGGAGCCAGAGCACACAGGGACACAGCTCCAGCACTTTTTCATTAGCGGGAGCCCTGATTTTATCTGTCTCCCCACTCAGAATTTCCTGTCAGAGCTTAGCTTCAATCTTCACAAGTAGCTGGAGGGTGGGAGAGGAATGAATTTTCCCTGTAAGAATATAGTGTTCCTTGTTGTAATATAAAGCACTTTGGAGTGACTTGATTGTAAATGGGTGATTAAGAGCAACTGGCTTACAAAAGCTCTGCTGCTGCTGGAGATTAAATCCAGCGATTTGCCAGCGTGAATCAACATACCTACTACAATTTTGGACTGCCCTAGAGGGCATGGCTAGGGAGTTAGTCATGATGAGTGCCTACTTGTCCAAGAGCCTGTTTTGTAGAGCTACTGTAGATCTACCCGTGACCAGGCTGCAGGTCCCACTGAAGACCACTTTAGACAACAAAAGAGAGAGAATGGCAAGAATGGTTCTTGTGAAAAAGCAGAGCAGCCAATCATGCATAGAAAATGTCAATTCATGTTAGGAATACATGATCTGCTTCTTCAGAGTAAAACCAAATTTAAAAAAATGTATGCAACTTTGAATCGATGTCATGAGTTGAGGTTCCTCCTCTGTGGAGTCAAAAACCACAGACCATTTTCCTTGCCAAAGTACAATTCACCCAGAACAGATCCTTGAGCATGCACAGAGAGGTTTGCTGAACCCAATCTAGTGTTTACCTCCAGGAAATCTCCTTAGGAACATGCCCAGACTCCATCCCCTGAGAGAGGCTTTCTGAAGGCAAGCTTGCCTCCTCTCCACATGCTACTCATTAAGCTGGGCCTCCCATCTCTGCTCCCCCATCTCTTGGGGTCAAGAGCAGGGGGACCTGGTCTGCATCTGAGAATTCCTTATCCTCAGAGACCCTCCCACTGGCTGTACATCTGGCCATTCCCTGAGATGGCCTGGCTCAGTGAAGCGTCTAGCCTTGAGATAATCGCCTCCGCCTCCATCTCAAAATCTTGACCTGGCCCACCCTGTATAATCTCACTGTAATTTGTTTCACTTTCTGATTCTGAATCGTCTGGGATGCAGCCAGCAGTCCATGAGAATGATTACCCAAGATCGCCATCCTTCTCACTCCCAACAATTGATGAGCCTAAAAAAGGCCATGCTTGCTGGGTAGGAAAAGGATGCCGCTTAATTCCTAACAACTAGCATTGAGCTCTAAGTTCTTGAGAAACAGCCGACCAGCTCTACAAGAGTGGCAGAAACCTCAGTGACACCTCCAGTGAAAAATCGAGCACATGATAGCTGTGTTATGTTTGTGTATCTACAGGGGAACAATAAATATTTTCCAGCCTACTGCACTGTGCATATACAACTGAATGGGAGTACACTGCTACGGGATGCCGGCAGGATGCGCATGAACAGAGAAAATATGCAAAGCCACTTACAAAGAAAACCGAGCAAATTAGCATTCAGGACACTTTTTCCTCTTATGGCATCATTTGTATGCACTGGTGTTGCTGAGAAATCTACAGCAAACAACAGGGAGCCTCGTGACCACAAGCCGATTCCTGTTTCTTTCTAGGAATTAATTTAGCCCTTTTGGGGTATTGATCTGGTCCTACTCCCTGTTCTGCCAGCAGCATCACTCAGAAGTAGGTTTTCTATAGAATACGGACAAGTTCCATTTCAGAAATGCGAAGGATTCTGCATTGAGGAATTAAAGGCGCTCCCAGAAGAGGTTTCACCTTCAAGATTACTCATTTATTGAGGTTTTTCAAAGTGGCTGCAGCCAGGCCTAATCTCCAGAAGTGTCTTAAGTTTTTGTTTTTAAAAGCTATAACTGGGAGGTGTCTTCCCGCAGTGATATAGCCTGTGCAGTGAGCATAAGTGTTGGGTCCTTTTTTTCAGAGGACTGCCCACTATTGGAAAACTTGCCAGTGGGCCAGCCGCTATTCTGAAGGCCTCCTCTGCTTGAAGCATTGTCCAGTCTAAGTCAAAAATAAAGAATGCTCTGAAGGAAGAGGCGGGCCTCAGTGCTGCTCATCAACAGTGCCCGGGCCGCAGACTTTCACACTCTAGTAAGATGAGTTAGTTGTATGATGACAACATTACATGGATTTTTAATAAAATTGTATAAAATTTCCATGTGCTGATTGAGGTGTACAGAAGCTAATTTACAGTAATAGTTAATAGAATTAATAGAAATATAGCAGATTTCAGTATAGTCGGGAAGCCTGTGACCAGCCTTCTCTCCTGTTGATCGGCCAACTCAAGGCCTCTTCATGCCATCCCTTCTCACAGCCCTTTATTTTTAAATTAGATTTGGGCTATACTGCCCTTTAGACAAAGGGTGCCTTCAGAAAAAGGACTGTCCTCTCTAAAGAAGCATACTTGGTCACCCTAAGCCTTACTTGTGGGGAGCCGGCAGTTGCTTCTTAGCCTCAGATAGCAAAATTTGCTTTTCTTCAAATAATTGGAGTGAAAACCTCCATTAAAACTGTGTCTTTTTCCTCCCATGTACACAGCTGTGCCACTGGAGCATCTAGTTGGTGTGTTGTCTTGGTTTCCAGGCAAGTGTGTGTTGGGGTCCAGTCTGTGTGATAAGCCCTTGAGGACACAAGCTGCGGAGGAAAGAGGGAGCTCTGGGGAAGGCCAGTAGGAAGCAGCTTCCATTTTGCTTATCTAGTTTCTTGCCTTCAGCTAGAAGCTTGTCCAGTTGTCCAGGCTTTTGCTGAGATGCAGAATGTGCTCTTGTCAAATCAATGTTGAGATTCACTCCAAGTGCAACCCAATACATAGTTAAACGGAGAAAAAGTCTACAACTGGTGGAAGTTGGAGGCCTTTTCTTTGTCTAAACATTGATAGGAATGCATTTTAAATCATTCTGGCATGGAGTGCAACAACCTGGGGAGGATGGATTATGTTCCTGGCTATAATATGCAGTATGAAAAATAAGACAACCCTGTCTGAAGGCTCAAGGGGGGATGTAGCAGTGCCCACTGGCACTGGCTGCCGCCACAGAGAATAAAAGAACCAGTCTCCTCCCTTTGCAAGCACTCCTGGTCCCTTGGGAATGATGCACCAAGGATCCCACTGAAGTCTTTTCAGTCAGGCTTCTTTGCTGCCTGCCTCTGTCCTTAGAGGAGCGCAGCTAGATTTCAGGTTGTACTCAGCACGTTCTGTGTAACCTGGGTGTTACATTGTAGTGTGACCCAGAAAACATTTTGCAGTCCATGTAAGCTTCCCCTGTTTAATCCCCAAAGCAGACCGTCTGGGTTTTTGTGAAAAAGGGGGATAAAAGATTTATTAAGGATTCAGGAAAATGTACAGGAAAATGGAAAAAGGTTGGTCACATTGTGAGGTTACAACAGGAAGCAGGTTAAAGAGGCAAATCAGCTGCAGTTCACCAGCAATATGCAGTTCAAAGGAGCAAATCAGTATCAAGGAACAAATAAAAGGGAAAATACTGTTCAGTCCTGCACTAAGCTGCCTATTTGACTCCGTGAAGACCCACTATGTCTGCATGCTCTTCTGGTGTCTGTATCAGGTCTTCCCCTCTTTGCTTAGGGAAAAACTACACCTAGGTTCCTGCGCCAAAGGCATTCTCTCCTTGTGCCTGCCTTGTGCTCCCTTACTTCCTTGGAAACCTAGCACCTGTGCTGCAAGGGAAAGACCTGCAACTACCTTTTCCAGTAGAATATATTTCCTCTGGTCCCTTGCCTGGCTGGAGATTCCTGAAGGAAACCCTTTGGTTTCTTCTGTTGACTGTCTGGGATTGGCTCATCCCCAGCTCTGAGATGGACTCTAGAAGATTCCTATTGTTCAGGCACTTGGGCAATCCATCCTTGTACCAAGTGGCAGCCTCAGCCAGGCTATCTGCATAGCAATACCATCCTCAGGTGACCTGGCCTTTCCCTTAAGTGGAGACTCTCCACTGTTTGCAAAAGGGATGTTTCTGTCTCTTGGACTGGGTAAGATGGAGTCAGTAAGCTCTGGCTGAGTGGACCACTCTGGAGTGACCATAGCACTTATCAAGACATCAGAAGCACTCTGGCCCGAAACATGGCGACATTCCAAAGTACTTAAGGTAGGGCTGGCCTTACCATTAGACAGAGTGAAGCAGCATCCTCGGGCGGGAGATGCACAGAGCTGGCAGCAAGGTGGAAGAGGAAAGATCTTGGTGCCATGCAAGTTTCTCTGCACCTCCCTAAAATAGCCTGCTGCCTTCAGGTGCAATGGAGGAAGCTGCCTCATCTTCAGCACTGATGACAGATTCATCTGCCAGTCCACTAGGGAGGGCTGCACCTTGTTGTCTAGTAAGTGAAATATGTGCCTGCATTTTGCTGATTGGAGTGGGGCTATTAAGCAGCTGCAGGGCTCCCAATCAAGACCTTGAACGTGGCAGATAGGGAGGGGGTTAATGCTTTAGTTCTGTGCCATAGCCCAGGGTGATCCACCCTGCCCTCCCCCGCAAACCTTGCCTGCCTCCCCAGTAGAAATCCTGCCACTGATCATCTAACGTGGTTCAAGTAAGGCCCATATCAAAGTGAATGCACAACACTAAAAATGAGAATATCGCATATTTGGGGATATGACATTCTTAGGCACTGCTTTCAGAGGTTTTTGGACTAGAAGAGTAGTATTAATCACTTTGCATCTAGATTAGATATAGGATCTAGATTAGATATAGGAACTTTAATCTTAAGGTGCTTGCACTGGTCTGAACGCAGATAAAACTGCTTGGCAACCCTGTCTTCAGCGGGGTTTGTAATGAATGCAAATACAAAGCCATGTCTAGGTGCTTAGTCATGTTCATGGAGTCCCATCTGTCCGAATGGGACGGTGCTGGCTCACATTGATTGGATACCTGCCCTCAAACACAGGTGCCTGGCATTAACCTAAACTGTTTCACTCGGTAGCCGAGAAAGGGCTGTGGATGCCGCTTCCTCTGCATGAGGACCCCTTTTTTTCTGGCATCCTGCTGACGGCATGGCAAGCCATTCTGAATGTGACAAAGCGAAGTGATAGGGGATGTGTCCACTCACTTGCCTCAGGTGCTTCTCTAGAGGAGGTGTTTCACTGAGGCGGCTGCTTCTGTTTTGTCTTTGCAGGAGGAAGGACAAAGGGGGCAAGCATTCCCCCCAGCCCAGGTCTGACTTCCTGTAGACTCCATCGTCCAGCCACAAGATGCTACTATGGAATACTATAGGGGCAGTCTAGTGGAACTGTGACCATGCATGAGCTTCTCATTCCAGGTTGTTCTGCCTTTGAAATTTAATTGCTGACTGTCCTTCCTCCAAGAGAAGCAGCACATTTGGCTAGAAAATGCCCATAGGATCACATGTTATGTAATGGACTCACAACCTTCCATGTGTGAAGCATCATAAATGTACAATGAATGTTTCATGTATATGCCCTGTGCATACATTTTAGCCATGAATGTGGAGGTGCTCTTAAGTGCTGAATACAAAGGCCACAGATGGCCAGATCTGTCAATATCCATTTCTCTCAGTTTCTCCATTTTCCTGTGTTAAGTTTAGCTTGTTGCAGACTTTGGAAATTATTTTAATTGTTTGCATGAAAAAGCACACACATTTTGTGTGTTCTTGCCACACTTTTTGTACTAAAAAGTGCAGACAAATTTTGTGTATATCTTTGTAAGCATTTTCCCTAATATAATACATTTTGAACTTCATTTCCATGAATATGCATATGTGGGTGAGCGTGTTTCCCTAATATACACATTTTTATCAGAAAACTCCATTGCAAAATATGAAGAAGTTTGAATTTTTGAAGGATAACTGAGTTTTGCTTCACACATTTGTTCAAATGTATACAATATTGCTAAGCTTGCAAAGAATGCAAGCTGAACAAATTTCTCTCTGATCCCTACAGAAGACAGACAAGAGATTTTTTAGAGTGTTGGTGCTCAAGTTTGTATGGGAGAAGGATCATCAAAAGGGTGTTTCCACACTTATCCCACTCTTTCCCACCGCAATATTTTACACATTTTTGGTGTGCCCTGAGCACTGCCCACAAAATTGAGGATGGTAGTAGAATAAAATGAATGCATGAGTAAAGTAAGGACATTGATATTGTCACTTACAACTTTTATGTCTTCAGTCTTAGAAACCCCAGTTTGAATTTGCAAGTGAAGGGAGACTATATGGGCTTCTTGGAGCATTTGTGCATCGCAAACGAAGAACACAGGAAGCTGCCTCTTACTGCATCGGGTCCAGCTCAGTAGCTCATTATTGTCTGCACAGACTGATAGTGGATTTCCAGGGTTTGAGATGAAGTCTTTTCCAGCCCTGCCTGGAGAAGCTGGGCACTGAGCGTGGGGCCTTCTGCGTGCAAGGGGTTTAGTGTACCTCTGAGTCACAGCTCCCCTCTAACTCCAGTGAGGTTTCATGAAACCAAGCCATGGTGAAATCAGCTATTCTACAGCCTGTAGCGTGTTTTTCTCCCACTGATACGACATCATCTCCAACCGCTCATTGAGTTGTATCCTCTCGTGCTTGTGATACGGTGTATTTCATTCAGGCCACGGGGACAGACAGCTGAAAAGTGATTCTGAGCTGCTTGGCGGAATGGCCAGGCAGACACAGAGCTGGCAAAGCACAGGAGTGACCAATAGTAGATGCATGGAGGAAGCAAATGGTTAGAGAGAATTAAAGGTGGCAACAGCAAATGTTGGGGACCAAAGTTATTAACATCTTCTTACTCCTTATAAGGGAATATGGAGTAGATTTTTAATTCAGCATGGGATTATACATGGGAAACACTAAGCAGAAGAACACAAGTGTAGATACACTAAGGAGTGTTGATGTCCATCAACTGTTACAAAAATGAAATGGTTAATGACAAAAATATTGTAGGAGATGGATAACAATAAGCCAGCCCATCTTGACCAATGCCTCCCTATCCCTGACAGTCCTAAATGTGAAAAGAATAACTTTCCATAGAGTTGTCAAGAAAAACACACCATATAATTATTTAGCAGAAACCTATTCTTTTACTAATAGTGACCACCTCTAATGTTTCAGAAATCTGAGAGCGAAACCAGGAGCCACAATTTTTCCCGCATCACTGAGCATGCAGTTCATCTCCTTGCTTAGGCACAAGGTCCCTGTTTCTCATCTACCGTGGCCCATGATCAATATGGTGCATATGGTGCATGTTGTGATTAAACAACAACTAGACAATAATAATTCCCTCTAGCTTCTTTGAAAAACAGATCCTCTGCTTCCACCACTGTTCTTGGGAGATCGTTTCAGACCAGCAAGCTTTTCAGACCCCAGTTATTCACAGATAACTGCAATGGATTTGTTCTCGTAGCTGAAGTTTGAATTTAATCAAGCACTCACCCTCTTTCAGAGCTTTATTCTGATTAACAGTATCTCCCTGCTGCAGGAGTGACATTTTTTTCTTTGAAGAGCCCAGACTTCTTCACATGAACCGCAAAATAAAGATGTGTGCCCTGATTGATTGACTGCACACAGCTACACTTTATGGCACCTGTTGGAGCTTTCCTGCCAGCAAACCCTGAATTCATGGGCACTTCTGACTGCCACCATCAAGACAGATGGCCTGACACAGCAGGGGCCTGAGCAACTCACAGACAGTTTACAGATGAAATGGATGTAAGAGCAAAGCATTCATTTTCTTTCAAGATGGCCGATGCCATAAAAATGATGCCAAGTACTAAAACATAAATAAATGAGCCACGAAGAGTGTGATCCAAGTTTGTCATGCCCCATGTGGGTGCGGAAGTGCCAGGAAGAGGCTGTGGAGGATGTCTGGTGGGAAACCAGTATCTCCAGCCGATGGCACCATTTCATCTGGATACATCTGAGCGAGAGGAGAGGAGAGACACTGAGGCTCCCTCCATCTGCCTGGCTGCCACCATCTGCTATTCGCATCTTTTTCCTAGGATCACCTCCCAGAAACCATTCCGGACAGTCAACTTTTGTCAATTTTAGCCTCAGTTCTTGAATTTGCTTGTTCCCCTTTCCCTTTTGTATCATATTACATCGTGAGCCAGCAAGCCCCATCAGCACCAGCACCCCCCTTCCCTTCTCCCTAGCTCCAGTTTATAAGGTATTGAGTGATAAGGAACATTCGCTCTGCCTCTCCTCACAGACACCTTATCCTGTGAGTGTTGTACATGTAATTTAATTATTTTGTGTAGGATGATTTGGTGCAACTAAGACCAAAGTTTTCTCCTGTGTGTGCCTACCCAAACCCTGAGATCATCTTGAGAGGTTCTTTTCAGAGACCCGCACCCAAAGAAAGCAAGGAGGGTAGCTACCAGGGGAGGGCCTTCTTGGTTGTGGCACCCCATCTGTGAAATCAGCTTTCTAAAGAGGTATGCCTGACACCCACTCTTTATTCCTTTCGGCAGCAGGTAAAACCCTTTTTAATTTTTCCAATAATTTAATAGACTTTTATTTCAATTTCTCTGTATTTTACTACTGTACTTCCAGATTGATTTAGCTGCGGTTGTGGTGGGTGGATCATTGTTTTCTTGTATGATTGCATTTTATGCTAATTGTACTATTGTGATTTTATAATGATTGTCTTATATTAATAACTGTATATTTTGATTTTTGCGACTCACTCAGGGAGCCTTTTAACTGATGTGTGGTGTAGAAATATAATAAACAAATAAATCAAGGTTGTATCACAACATTTAGTTTTAGGGCAACGAATGCAGGCTAGAGGCAATTTGGTTTAAAAGAAGTTCCAGATCAATTTATTGTTATCAGTCCCTCCATACACATTGCTGAGGAAACAAACACGATTTCACAACGAGCAGCCTCGAAAGCGTATTGTGTGGGTGCAAGTATGTGAGGCAGGAAAGAGAGCCAGGTGCTGGTTCCGGTCACACAGGAGGGAGACATTGCTTACTTTTTGGTTGCAGAGGAGGAGGGAACAGGAGGCAGAAGGGACCGAGCAGAATTATAGGACACCAAGGGGATGAAGGAGACCTTCTTTATAGACCACTAGCACAAGCAAGCATGTTGTCCCTGCTGGCCAACATCTTTATGTGCAATGAGAACGGCAACAACTACAAGAAAGAGACATAAAACAAAAGCAACCACAGGGAGAGACATGGGAAAAGCAGCATGTCCTCAATAATCACTCACACTCCATGTGGAGAGGTACTCACTTTATCAGCTGTGACCGATTTGTGGGCATGCTCAGTTTCCTGCAGATCTGCTCGTTTCATCCCCATACATCCCTATAGCCATTCAGAATGATACTGCGGTTTTATAGCCTGGTGAAAGGAGGGGACATTTGCTTGTGCCGAGAAGTTGTGGGTACCCCGTGACACCTGTGAGTAGTCTGGGGGCTCCTGCTCTCTATTGTGGAGCTGCTGTATCACTGCAACATATTTCTGTGGCTATTTGCGACGAGGGCCCTGTAAGGGGAGGTTGTCAGTGTGTGTGGATGGAAATAATTCTAGGTAGGGTTAGGAACATCCACCTCCAGACACATCCTTACAAGCCTAGGAAGTTAAAAATTGGTGCGTATACGTTCATTTGATTTCTGATTTGTTCATTTGGAGATGATCCCTCAAAACTACTGTGGTGGGGGGAGGGAGGGTACAGGAGTTTTAGCCCAAAACTACTCCAAAAGTGAGTATTTTGATCTGGAGTTGATTTCTATTTTAAAAAGTTGATTGTTTGTAGGTATTTTGATTTGAAGATGGCCCCTGAAGTCTTCCAGGGAAGCCTCCCTTTTGAATGAACCAGTGCATTTCAATGGCCATTGAGGTTCCTTTTCGTATGCGGGGCAGGGCCATGTCTAGGGGTGTCAGGAGTGGGTGCACTCAAGCAGAGTGAGCACAACGTGCTTCCCGAGTGAGTTTGCTGGGAAACTCTGTAGGAACAAACTAAGGGCTATTTCTTTCACTGCACAAATGTATGCCAGGAATTTATGATGGGAACAGAAAGACAGATGAGGAAAGAAGAAAGTAAGCTTAGCATTAATCCTGATGTCCTTATTGAGAAGGCCAGCAGGGGTAATAGCAGGGGTCTCCACCCTTTTGGGCCTCTTGGGCATATTTGGGAATTGGAGAAACTGCTGTGGGCACCTCTGTTTTGTGCCTATAATTCAGCAAGAATGCTTCAATTTTATTGGACACTGCAACGTCTCCTTGGTAAGGGATTGTTCAACTGATTGCTAACAATGCAGTATCACTGATACTTTTTATAGGGTCTGTCCCTCTGGGATTTGCAGATTCTAGTCTCAGAAAGTGAGCTGCGCTGAGAGGAAGCCTGTGAGCGCTCATGGAATGAAGGCTGTGCAACCAGCAACCTTCTTCCTTGTCATGTGCAGCACAAACACAGGCTGCTGCACGTGCACCAAAGAGGGACTGTGCGCTGCTTGCACAGCGCATGGAGCTCAATCCCTGGTGTGCAGCCCTTGAACAGCTGGGCACACTTGCCAGGATCTCAGAGGCAGGGCCGTAGCCAGGCAGGCATGAGTCTGAGGAGCCAAGCTCAGGGAATCTCACAGATCCCACTCCCAGAACGGATTCCTCACACTTTCCTGCCGAGCAACCCTTTTGCAATGTGAACAGGTGCCTTATAGATGTCACCTTAAAATGGATACCTTTTTGGATATTTGGTCCTCCTTTATGTACATTTGCTAGAAAGGTGTCTGCATTTCCTAGAAATCCATGTGCATATATTGCAAAATGGATAGTCTAACTTTGTTTTCCAAGAACCTGCTGGAGACCTTGGGGACTGCTTTCTGGGCACCACTGGAGCTCACTGCTCACACCACGGTGTCAACATGCATGGCATTGGAGATCCCTGGACTAGAAAAAATAATTTCATGGGTTGATTTAAAAGTCAAGCCCAATGGTGTGAATTTTCATCCAAAGGTATATGTTTTAGAAGGAAAGATCCACAAGAAATCTTCAGGGAAGATGAGCAGAGGTGTTCCAGGTATATAAGACCACAGGTTGATTTTTACATCTGGAGATGCTTTCACAAGATTATTAGACTATAGAAACACTAGAAGAAAAGTCACCTTGCAGAGATTGCCTTCCAAACAAGGTTGGAAGGACTGGGCAGCTCCTGGACTTTGATCTCTGCAAAGAGGACTGCCCATAAATCCAGTAAGGTACGCAACAAGACTGTTAACCAGGTGTCTGGATTGTGGAAGGAACACTGGAGCCTAAATTCAGCCCCGGTTCACCTCCTGTACTGCCAGTGATGGCTGAATTTTTGCCTGGAATTTTTGACTTCTCAGGGCGGCCCTAGCAGTTGTCTTTATGTATGGCTCATAATCCACAGAGGACACAGCTGTGGTGCAGGCCTCTGCAGGTCCCTAGCTGTCTTGGACAATAGCCTTGATGTGGGCTGCCAGCTTACCTGTTTGCCCAAGGTAAGCTGGCAGCCCACTGTGGGGTTTCCCTCTGTGGATGCAGTGCCTTGACTGACAGGTAATTAACTGGTGGGGGGGGGGGGTCAGAGGAACACACAGCCCACACATGTGCTGAAGACTTCTAGGGGGAGAAGAGAACTATGTACAATTCCAGAAGGATCCCTCTGGAAGGAACACACAAATCAGTGGTCCACTGATATAATCAGGCCAGATGGCAAGTGTTGGGGACCTCCATACTAACCCTGGTGGCTTTCACTATTCACATGGACACATAGTTACAAGGAACAAGTGAATTTTATCCTTGTGCCTCACCAGCAGGCAACACTTTGAGACACAGGTCACAGAAGAGGCTGCTGGGAAGTGTAGTTCTAAGGCATTCAAGAATTCCACTGAGCTGTTGCACTTTCATGAGCAGGTCCATAGAATTTCAAGGTGGAAAGGGAAACCATGGCCTTCCAGATGTTGCTGAACAACAACTCCCATTACCATAGGCCATGCTGACTGAGGCTGATGAACCTGTAGTTCTGTTGAACTACAGGTTCCTGGCTCTTGTTTTCCAGAATAGTCCTTTATTAAATTCTATGGAGTTCACAGCAATGTCATGATCTCATAACATTATATCATTTCAGTTTTCTTGCATAGCGTATTTTCTTACTTTGATGTATGCAAAATATTGACCTATGAGAAGAAAAGTAATCACCAAAACTACATGTTCAAAATTAGAAAGAGAGGGCAGTGGAAGTGGTTTGTTCTAATTACTGATGCTAAAAAAGATGCTTTGCGTCTGGGAAATGAGAAACCTTTGTGTGCACTGCAGGAAATGGCGAATGGGACATATTGTGTGCCAGTATTTGACCCATTCACATTTGGGCTAATTTGTAGATGCAGTTAGTTTTGACTTGCATACCTTTAACCTCTGCACTTTTCCACCTGCTTGAGCTCACTAATTAGGAACATGGGGTGACTAATTAACTTATCCCATGATTATCCCACTTGCCTTTTGCAATTTTAATTGGAATGTTTTAGACATTATTGTTATTGTTATAATGTCAACTCTTGGCTACCTGCACATACAATTCCTTTCAGTCTGTGAGAGTTTAATCCTCGGGCTTTTAGAAGAAAAATAGTGGATAATATTTTGAGTGAAAGTTTAGTGCCAAATTATTTTAAAATGAAGGCATCCCCTCTTGGGAAAAAAATCCCCTAAATCTGTGGGGGAATGGAATTAATCCAAGGCACTTCAAGTGATCACAAGCTGAAAGCAATAGAAGCTTATGTGATGAGATATAATCAGAAGGGACAAAAGGCGCAAAGCCCCTTGCTGGGATGAAAAGAATACAAGGTCAGGGAGATAAGCACTTATTCATTACACAAGGGAGAATCTTCAGAGTAAATTTCAGAAATCAGGAGAGTGCTTGAGAATCCCCAAGATGCTCACTGAAAAAATAAAAGCAAAAGGTGTGTGTATATAACAGGCCTAATGGAAAAGCACAGCAGCCCCTGGAAGAATATATTTTATTTCCAGGATTTCAGATGGTAGGTTTGAGCAAGGGTGAGCTATTTAGCGTGCTGCCCACACCTCGGTGAAACAAATCAGAGTTAAGAAGTAGCAATAGTTCTCCATTATGTAGCATTCAGCTACTTCAAAGCATTTCTAAATGCTCCCTTAATTGTGTCAAAAGGGTAGGACATGGAAGGAAAGCTCACAGTTAAGGCTATTTGCTTAGACGCTGATGTCAGATGCGTACTCAAATCAATTGTCATGGAATCTGACTTTTAAACTATTTAGGTCAATTACAGTAAGACCTTTCTAAGTCAAGCATTCACAAAATGTTGTTAAAACCTACTACAGTTAATGACCAGGCTGGTTATTAGTATTTCCCAGTTTGATGTAATTAAGATACTAAAATACCTGTTACCTGAAGGCTTTGAACTAATACAATGAGAACAGAGGAAGGATCTTTCTGAATCAGGCAAAGATGTGGTTCAGACATCACAATAACCCACATTGCAACAGTAACTCACAGTTCAGAAACAAACCACACTCAAGCATGGCTTGAACCCAGCTGTGCTAAAATTCATGCCTTGTTAACTTTAAACAACCCATGAGGAGAACCCATGGTTTACTGTTTGTGGGTTGAACTGAACCCACTGAGTTGCGGGTTGTTCACCATGTTCTTTTTTAAAAAAAATCTCAGCTGGGTACACCTAGATAAACTACATTTCAATAACAACCCGTGGTTCACTCAGCCCATGCTCAACCCTTGATTGTGGATTATTGTGCAATCTCAGGGTTATTGTGCTGAACCCATTCAAAGGGTCCATCTGGTCTAGGGTTCCGTTTCTAATAGTGGATAGGAAGATGCTTCTGGGAAGCCCATGAGGGCAACACCTTTCTGCTCTAGTTGGTTCTCTCATCCAGTATGCAAAGCTATACTGCCTCTGAACATGGAAGTTCCATTCAGCTTCTATGGCACACAACAGTTGATAGACACATTCTCCATGCACAAGTCTAACCATTCTTAAAGCCAGTGGAGAAGGGACGATCCACAGAACATTGTGCACACTTCTTTTACTCTCATGTTATGTGTGCATGGCCCCAATTCGGATTGGGACCATCACACACCAGAGGGAAGGATTGAACTTTCCTCCTCAGCCATTTCCCCACAAAATCCCACCCTCCCTCAGGCAAGGTTTACTAGAAGAGTAAAATTCCATCACTGGAGTCCGCTGAAGTATTCTTCTCTTTCCATCTTTTTCCTCCCCGCATGAGGATTTTGGTGGAATTTCAGGGGAAAAAAGGAAAAGTCAGGAAGAATCGATCCTTCTCTCCCAGAGCACAGAGATCCCAACCTGACTTGGGGCCACATGCACTTACACAAGAATAGATAAAACCACCAGGCTCTGAGGCACGCTACATGCAACATGTAGTTGGAGCTTCTGGCTTGGATAATCTAAGAACATTCCCAGATGACGATGTAATTTTTGCTTCCATTTGTTAAAAGGTGGCATTTTTTCATTGCAATTATAGATAGAAACTTACCCCGTCTCACAAGTCACGGGGACTAGCACTTTTCTATCACAGGTCACAGGGATATCTGTATATCACAGACCCTGAGTATCTCAATTGATAATGGTTTGAAGTTAGGAGAAATAATAGTAGAAATTTTATTTGATTGCTATCTTAAGGGGGCAATCCTGTGACCCTTAGATATTGTTTGAGAATGATAGAGGTGAAAGGATGATTTGAAACAAGGGAGTAGAAAGATTTAAAAAGGTAACAAAGAAAATTACTAAGGAGGGGAGGGGCTAAGATCAAATAGCACAAGGTGTGAGAAAAGGCAGGATGGCCAAATACTGACTCAATGAAGTTCTGATTGTTAATTGACAACAACAAAATGAGCCTATTGTAGCCCACCAGGGACAGGTCTGAATTGGGAAGAAGGCCAGTGTTGGAGCAGCATGGAGTAGGAGGGCAGGAAAGATTGTAAACTCCCGGTACTCCAGCCAATTAGGGGAAAGGAGGAGGAGAGAAATGGCTGGGAGCAGGGTTCAAAAGGGGGATGTGAACATGTGCTCAGGTGAACAGCAAAATGGGAAGGAACCATTTTTTTCTGTTTCCTTCATTGCAATAAAGTTTTTAAAAGAACTCTCTGCATGCTCTGGATATTTTTTTTCTCTTCTGACAGAAAGGAAAGAGTGATTATAACAATAAGTCATAAGGATACAGGGAATTCTCCTCTCCAAGACTGGAGGCTGAGCTGTGACCTGGAGATCCAACCCCTGTCAGCTGGTGAAGAAAGAATCATTCTGGCTGACCTCCTAGGTCAGAATATCAACTTCAGAGAGGAGGAAAAGGGGCATTTTGCTGGGTGGGAGGCAGAGACCTGAGAAGCCCAGATACAGGCTGTCCTCAGGCCTCTCCAACCTCCTCCTCTCCCACTTTGAATACAAAACAGGAGGAGGTCAAAGCAACAACTTTTTCTGCTTTTCCTCCTGACCTGCATTGGATGATTGGGAACCTTCAAATCTGGGGTTTCTGATCACTGAGAATGCAACTTATAGGACTGCACCCTAAGTGAAGCAAGCCAGTGTACACATCCTGGGTGAATATGAGGTTCAGAATGCATTTATTCTTTAGTTTTTTAAAGGCTCCTGATTTTGTGATATAGTCCACAGATTAGAAAATGTATCAAATTGGGCATTGTTTAGTTTAGAAGACATAAAAATGTAAATTTTAGGGTTAAAATGCACACAAAAATGCATGTTTTGTGAAAAAATGTATTAATGTGACTTTTCATGATTTTCTTTTAAAAATGCAGAGAGAGGATGGAATGGACTTGCAAATGATCACAGGGAAAACTGGTACAGGATAGACTAATCCATGATTTTCTAGACATTCTTATGCAAGTGCCCCTCTTGTCATCTCTGAAGTGTTGGATGTCATGCCGCAATTCTTCAGCCGTTCGACAAGTTACAGACACTGAGTAATCACTTTACAGATGGACCTAGGTAGTAAGAATGTAAAGACCACATTAGGGCAGCAAATTATTATTATTATTGTTGTTATTGTTATTGTTATTATTATAACATTTCTA